>NC_057806.1:495197753-495219844 GCF_018294505.1 Triticum aestivum
TGTGGAGGGCTGGATGAACAGTAGACGGTGGAGGGGTGGTTGAACAGTAGCCGGTGGAGTAGCGCGCGGTGGAGGCTGGATGAACAGGAGCCCGTGGATGAACAGTCGCAGGTGGAGGCTGGAGGAGGTCGACGGTGGATGAACAGTAGCTCGTGGAGGCTGGAGGGGGTCGACGGTGGAGATGAACAGTATCCCGTGGAGTCCCGTTTTGCGGTACGCCACACCCCTCCTGGTGAATAGGACCCCCGTTTCGACCGTAGCGCTCCAACACAAGTCCATTTCCTCCGTTTTGCGGTACGCCACACCCCTCCCGATCAACAGGACCCCCGTTTCGACCGTAGGGGGTCCGTTTCATCCAATTGCGGTACGCCAGACCCCTCCCGATGAACATGATCCCGTTTCGAACGTGGCCGGTCGAACACAAGGCTGTTTCCTCCGTTCTGTGGTACGCCAGGCCTCGTTTCCATTGCCTGTTCCGTCCAAGCCCTCCCGATGAACATGACGCATTTTGTTGCCTCCCCATGAAGACGACGCATTCCGTTGCCTCCCCATGAACACAACGACGACGTTGTTTCTCCGTTCCGACCCAACCATGTACATGAGCCCTAGCCATACGTATGCGCGAGTAGGCGTTCGAGACCTCGCCCGTATGTACACATATGTGGCCGTATTTTCTTTCTTGCACCCTGGCCGCTGTACGTATGTGTAAACATTGTTGAGGAAATTGTTAACTGGTGGCTGCTCGGTCGGATGGTGAGTAGGGGATTAATAGGCTAATCGGCAAGTTAATCGGCCATTTAATCAATTAATCGGACGATTTATCGGGTAATCGGCTACTCGGGGACCCTATGAGTAGGGATTAATCGGCAAGTTAACTGGTTAATCGGATGAATTCTTGAACAGTGCGTGTATGCTACGTGCGCGCCTCTACTACGTCATGTGCACGCCTCTACTACGACACGTGCACGCCTCTACATCGACCAGTATGTACGTACACGTTCACGACCAGAATGACAACGCTACGTACGCTTCGACCAGGTGGGTCCCGACTGTCAGGCACTTCCTTGCGTGCAAAGATGTAGCTGGTGGGTCCCAGCAGTCAGGGGGCGAATCATTTTTTTCCCCGAACGCAGTTCCTTGCGTGCGAAGATGTAGCTGGTGGGTCCCAGCAGTCAGGGGGAAACGTTTTTTCGCGAAATACGGTGGCCCGTCCGGTGGATCCCGCTGTCAGGTGGAGGAATAATTATTTTGCATGTAATAAGGAGGCACTTCCTTTCTGCGGCCTTGGACCCAGCTGTCAGCCTCTCCACGTACAGTCCACTCCGATGGAAGCCATTCCTTGACCATGTTGACCCCGCCGCGCTGAGAGCACCAGGGCGGTGGACGATGGCGAGGCCTAGGAAGGGGACGACGCGGAGCCGGGGAAGACGCGGCAGTGGATGCCCATGCATAGAAGAGTACGAGGGTTCACCGGTTCGCTGCGGTGTGAGGCTGCCGTCGCCGCAGAATAACAGGAGGTGTGGGTGAGTAGAGGGATGGCCTGGCCAGCGGTGGGAGCAGTAGGGGGCGGTGAGGCCTCTGCCGCATCGCAGCCGGTCACGGGAGGCAGGAGCACGAGGCACGACCGGCACTGGTTTGGGCGGTTGGAGCAAGAAGACCAGAGGTTGAAGAAGCACTATGGCCGTTGGATGGACATCGTACGGTCACTAGAGCTAGAATCGTGCATATTGACTAAGTTGACAAAGCCCTCCGTCCCCGTCAACTTAGTAGGCCCACAAGTCAGCCTCCCACCAAGGTGGGTCCCAGCTAGCAGGGGGTATTTATTTTTTTAGCGTAATAAGGAGGCACTTCCTTGCGTGCGAAAATATAGCTGGTGGGTCCGAGCTGTCAGCGGCGGTAACATTTCTTTCGCGAAATACAGAGGCCCTTTCGGTGGGTCCCTGATGTCAGGTGGAGGAATCATTATTTTGTGCGTAATAAGGAGGCATTTCCTTGCGTGCGGCCGTGGACCCAGCTGTCGGCCTCTCCACGTATAGTCCACTTCAGATGCATGCCGGTCGTTGACCACGTTGACCAGGCCGCGCCGAGAGCACCAGGGCGATGGACGACGGCGAGGCCTAGGAAGGGAATGACACGCAGGCAGGGAAGACTCGGCAGTTGTTTCCCACGCGGAGGGGAGTACGACTGTACGAGGGTTTACTGGTTCGTCTGCTGTCGCCGGAGAATAACAGCAGGTGTGGGTGAGTAGAGGGATGGCTAGGGCAGCGATGGGAGTACGGTAGGGCGGTGAGGCCTGCGCGGCAGCAGAGCCGACCGCGGGGAGGAGGGAGCAAGCAGTCCCGCCGGCGCCTGTTTGAGCGGCTGGAGCAGGAAGAGCAGAGATTGAAGAAGCACGACGGCCGTTGGATGGCCATCCAATAGTCACTGCTTGTGCGTCAACCTTTTTTTAGGAAAGCCTCAAATCTGTGGAAAACAGCATACATCCCATCTGCCATTATTTCTAATAATTTACAGCCCATTTGCTAAGTATTAATGTTTTTTTGGAGCCCATATTCTTTTTGTTAGCATTACAGCCCATATTGTGGCCACGGTTAAAAAATTATACGAAATTTTGCATATTTCGGTGCGGTCCGAACTGTTTTTAATCTCGAAATTTCGACTCACATTAAACTAATTTGAAAATAAATGTATATCAATATAAAATACGACAAATTCTCCACACATAAAATGTAATTTCAAATCTCAAAATGAAGAAAAGATATTTGAAACTAATTGCCAGTTTGATGTGTTTTAAAAATGTACAGCCCATTCCTCATTACTGATGGGCCATTTTCTCGGCTAGCCGAATGAAAGCTCTCCTCGTCTTGAAAGATTTGCAGCCCAACAGGCTTGACAAAGCGACTTACTTGGCAAATCACAAAAAAACTGGGCCGTGGTCGTGGACCCAGCTGTCAGCCTCTCCACGTACAGTACTCTTCCAATGGAATGTCGTTGAACACGTTGACAACGCCGCGCCGAGAGTACCAAGGCGGTGGACGACGACGAGGCCTAGGAAGGGGACGACGCGGAGCCGGGGAAGACGCGGCAGTGGATCCCCACACGGAGAGGAGTACGAGGGTTCACTGGTTCGGCTATGGTGTGAGGCTGCCGTCGCCGCAGGGCCTGGCTAGCGGTGGGAGTAGTAGGGGGCGATGAGGCCTCATCGGCAGCACAGCCGGCCACTAGAGACAGGAGCAGGAGGTCTCCCCGGCGCTGGTTCGGGCGGTTGGTGCAAGAAGAGTAGCGCTTGAAGAAGCAGCAGGACCGTTTGATTCAAATCCACCGGTTACTGCTACTAGAATCGTTTGTTGACTAAGTTGACAAGCCCTGCGTATGTGTCAACTTAGTAGGCCCACAGGTCAGCCTCCCAACCGGTGCGCCCCAGATGCTAGTGGGACGAATCATTTATTTTCGTGTAATAAGGAGGCAGTTGATTGCGTGCGGCCAGGCCAGCGGAGGGAGTAGGGTGGGTCGGGGAAGTCTACGCGGCATCAAAGTGGGCCACAAGAGGAGGGAGCAGGCAGTCCCGCCGGCGCTAGTTTAGGCGGCTAGAGCAGGAAGATCAGAGATTGAAGAAGCATGTCGGCCGTTGGATGGACATCCAAAACTAATTGCTGCTAGAATCGTGTGTTCACTGACAAAGCCTTGCGTAAACAAGTCAGCCTCGAAATCTGTGGCGTGTTAAATCCAATGAAATACGTATAAGATATCAGTGAAGAACATAAACAAAAAAACAAACTTATATCCCATTTGCTATAATTTTTTTGGAATTTTCAACCCCTTTTGATATTACTTTTAACAGACATTGACCATACTCTTAAGCCAGGCTGGAATGCATCCCTCCTCGTCTTGAAAGATTTGCAGCCCAGTAATTCGGAGAAAACAAATAGGCCTACCTTGGGTATTCTTCAAAAAGAAATACTGGGCTACCTATTTCCCCAAAGAACTGGTGCATGAGCATTTAGCTTTATTTATTTACTTATTTATGTTTAGGGGACCATGAGCATGTACCTGGGCTGGATTCATGTGAGAGCCTCCCTTCCAGTTAAGTATGGGCTTCTCTATTGGGCCTTCATCAGTGGGCTGCATGTTACCAACAAGTGGAAAATGTGTTCCGAGTTTCAAAAAAAATGTGTTCCGTATGATAAATAGTATGCGCTACGTACGGTACGTGTCACTAAAGGATCGAACCGTGCAATGAATTCCAAAACATTGTGTTTGTCGTTCTAACAACACATTTATTCAACCAACAGAAGAAATATACTACTGATTGTACATTGGAAACAGCAGCAGTAGCAACCAGGACTGGGGGTGCAACAGAAGTAGTAACCAGGCCAGAAGAGTGAAGACGCAGCTCTCTCTTCCAAACCAAACATCAGCCATCATTACAAAAGGGCTACCAAAAAAGAACAAGTGTATGCATCAAACTAAATAAAGATCCTACTACACCAAGTGTACGCATCTAACTAACTGGCTCAGTTAGACGTTACTATTTTTTTTCAAAACGGAGGCAAAAGAATTGCCTCGTCGATTAATTAAGAAGAAGAGAATTGCCTGGTTAATCTATGGAAAACCGGCAAAAATGGAGAGGTGTGGGAAACTTCACTGGTTCGGGTGCGCGGCAGTGGATCGCAGATGGAGAGGTGTGGGAAACTTCACTGGTTCGGGTGCGCGGCAGCACAGCTGCGGTGGTTAGAAGGGAAAACATAAATTGGACACAACATTACTTTTATAAGAGACCTACGTTTTATACCCCACAGTAGGCATACTAACAAGTTCACACACAAATACAACAGAAAAGGTAAACATTCATATCAAACTCAGGTTCACAGGACACATTCATATCCATAGCCAACATTCACAATCAACAACTCAAAAGATTCATATATACACAAGCTCAACATACCTATGCATCCAAATGATTGATAGATCACACGACAATATTCATACACAATTTACAAAAAGATTCAGATATACGCATGTTCAGTATGTTTATGCATCCAAATGATTGAGATCACAACCAATATGATCCATGGACGAACTTTAATTACCTAGGTTACAGACTGGTAAATGGTGTTCAATCGGAGATACTTCTTGCTAAAATTAGTTCTTGTACGAGTAAACTTTCAAGTACATAAGAGGTAGCACAGACAATCTGAACTTTGCTTGTCGGTTTATCCTCAAATAGTGGCCTCGTGCCCAGGGAGGTTTGAGCAACTTGGCCACTACTTTCATCCAACCAGTTTACTGCATTATCTTGGTCATGTATCTCGCCAAAATTCTACATAGAAGACGAGAAAGGAGGCAGTTGAGAAAATGAACCACCCAAATTTTTTTGTGCAGTTCAACTGAAATGGAGCATCCTTGGCGTGCAGACTGATTAAGTGCCAGATGAATATATGCGTCAACCAACTTGTCTAGAATCTTTAGACTGCATGCCATATAGTTCGCTACCATATGTGCCGATAACCAAAAGGCACAAGTTGGGACCAAAGACTAGACTGCATTTTTTTGGGCTATGCACCAAGCAATATTTTTGGCGTTCACTCTCCTAACACTTGGAGTTTGACAATTGGTTGACGCCGGTTGATACTCGAATGAATATAGGCACTTCTTGTCAGCATCGATGCTTGTCTGAGTGAACTTTGGAGTACATAGCAGCAGCATAAGTACCTGTCCATCTGATCATTTTGTGCAGTTCTACTGAAATCACCCGATGTAATGATTTGCCAGCGAGTTCAGGCTCCAAATTACTCCTTTATGAAATCGGTGAGTAGTAGCACAATACCAAATTACCAATACATTTGAAAGGCACAATAATCAGGATAAAGACCAGTACCAACCTGAGTGAGGTAGCATATCAATTACTATTTCATTTGACTGGAAGCCGAGATAAGCCAAGCGACTAACAGCAAAGGAAGAAAGCATGCGGAGTTTAGCAACTGACAGGAAAGGACGGAAGCTGTTGAGGCAATGAAGCACCCAACGTTTTTGTGCAGTTCCACCAAAATCGAGCATCCCTGTTCGCACATATATTGAGAGAGTGAGATTACTGTAATAGTGGGACTAGTTTATGAAACATACACTAACAAATAGAAGCACCTTCATTATCTTAATGGGTAAAGTTAGCAACATAGTAGTCTTGCTTAAAGAGAGGTATTAGTTTATTTAATCAGTGCCAATTAGCTCAACTCAACACTCAAAGCATTGCCATTTATCATAGGTTGCAAAACTTTAATGTGCAAAGATAAAGGAGTTTCTCATGACAGTAGCACGATACAAATAGAGATGACATCTAACTAATATGGATGAAGGCCTTAGGCCCGTACCAACCTGAGAAAAATAGCTTATCAAGAACTTCCAGATTATAAAGCACTCACTGGAATCACACAATAGTATATATTTTTGTGCACTTCAAATGTATGGTTGAAATCACTCTTGTTTACAAGTGTTGCGATTATATCGAAAGATTATCAAGAACTTCCAGCAGAGTTAAAGCACTGGCTGGGATACAGTTCGTTGTATTGTCTTGTGTAGTTCCATTTAATGTATGATTGGCACAACATGATCCCTGTTTGCACAAGTAGGAACAAGGTGAAACCTTCATTAGCTTAGTGAGAAAGGATAGGAAGACATTAACATATTACTCAACCAGTAGCATCAAATTCATGATGGACAATACGCAAAACATTGCCTCATTGAACCAATGGCAATAAATTGACATGCAAAACAATAGCACTATTATGTCATGACACTAATAATATTCCCTCCCTGCTCCACCACATGATTCACCTCCATAGACAAACATACACACGTACATGATTCAGCATAGGGTCCTACTAAAGATTTGTTTAACTCCAACAACAAAATTAGGCAGTAATAAATTAGTGGTACTTAAGTACTCCTAATTAAATAAGTGAGACATCAGAAGTGGAAGGGCTCCCTGGAGGATCGTCTCACATGTAAGGTAGTCATTGCTGGAGCCCTTGAATGGCCTCGACTGAGGCCTCTGGCTTCAGCAAGATCGCCTTGGCACTGTTTCATGGCAGTCGGAAAATAGAGATGAACACATGCATTAAATATCATTCTTACCTAAAGGAAGGTTATGGCGCCAATATGGATGATGAGGATTGGAACACAGATCTCCCCTTGTGCAGTTCCACCAAAATGAACCAACTGTTCCATTCTGACATTCCAGTTAAACAACACAAAAGTCACATCTTTTAAGAAGAGTTTTGTGCAGTGCACCAAAAGGTCACAACAGCAGGTGAATTGGATATCCCTGTTTGCACAAAAAGGCACAAAGGAAACAGTGAGAGTCTCAAACAATTATAGGCAAAAACATTTGGCTAAACTTGTCATGGCTTATAACAGTGGGTGCACTAGCAGTCCAGCACCATGTACGTAAACAGGGGCATAAAGTGGTGATTCATAGTTTGTTGGCCCGAGAAACAAACATCCAAGAAACATATCTGGGTTGGTCCCATTTTTGTTCACTCTAGCCACCTACTCCTATGTGTGGATAGCAAATCTAGTCCTGGTCATACCACTGTGTACAACGTTACCCCTATATTTCCTTTTTCGACCAAGAGACCGGTTGGATGACCAGTCTGTACTACTTTCACCCCCTTTCCTTCCTGTTTGTACCAAGTCCGATGTACACACAGGCAGAGCTATGTGTATGCCTGAGGGGGTTGTGGCCCCTCCAAACCTGGTAGCTTTTGTGAAGATTTTTTTTAAGATGACATAGATTGAGAAAACCATATTTTGCCATTGCCCCTCCCAATGATCCTGTGCTAGCTCGGCCACTGGATGTACATAGTAAATTCCCCCACCCCCACTTTATTTCTTGTTTGAACCAAGTACTCCCTTTGTCTGGAATTACTTGTCATCAAAATGGATGTGTCTAGAACTAAAATACATCAAGATACATTGTTTTCAACGACAAGTATTTTCGGACGGAGGGAGTACAAGATTCGACTCCATGAAGTAGCTTTACCTCTAACAATAGAAGAAAAAATATGTGACGTTGGACCATCCGATCGAGAGGGGCTGAGAGGTAGAAAATGATGCACATGCAGCAACGTAGTGAGCTAGGGAAGTAGAGCTAAGGCGGTTTCGAACGAAGATATACCTGAAGGTCGTCGGGATGTGGATAGGTGGGCGGCGGGAGGCCGGATCCGCCCACAGGCAACGACGAAGGGATCGAGAACCTCCCACGCCGGCGGTCGGCCAGAGATAACAGTGCGGCCGGCAGTGGGTCTCCTCCCTCGCTGTCGACGACGGCCTAAACGCTGCCCCTCCTCCCCTTCACCGGCGAAGGGGGATACATCCGGATCTACATCTATCTTAACCAGCGGTGAGGATAGAAAGCCAGTGTTTTTTGAAGGGAGAAAGATGGTGTTACTACATCTATCTTGTTTAAATCTGGAGAGGATGAGAGTGTGTGAATAGAGCAACCCTAGCAAGCAAGCACGGAGGCTCCGGCCTATATATACGTAGTGAGCAACCCTAGCAAGCAAGCAACCCCTATCTTCGTCAACTCGTACAAGACCGAGAAATTTCATTACCACAACGCCCTCTACCTCGCGGACTGAGCTTCGGTGCCTTAACTGCACCTGCCTTTGGCTGCATGACAGGAGGACAAACCACCTGTTGGGCCCACCTGTCATGGACGCAAAGGCAGGAGCAGTAATTTGAAGCTTTCGCTATCCCTCCTGCATGAGGTGGACGGACATGCAGCGGTGCATTCGATACGGTAGAAGTAGGAGTAATCATTATTGTTCGTCTTCTCGAAGAGGCGAAGAGCCAAGCGCAACCCGAATGTGGCAGTTGCGAACACTCGCGTGGTGCTGTTCCTTGGAGTACTAGCCAGGCTCTTGCATGAGACAAAATTGCTATTGTTTAATAATTAAACTCCATTATCCATTGGTTGATACTCATTCTGCATAGGTCCACGCGCTTAGCACCGTTTCCTCCTGGGGTCACCAATGTTTATTTGCTAATTAATAGCATTGCATGCAATGAACTAGCCATTGCAAGTCATTAAAAGCATGCACACCTCTCATCTCTTATTGGTTGATATGTCAAGAAACAAGAAACAAAGTAGAAGCTAATGCACCGCGCCTAAGTGTTTTGGGACTATTTGGTTTTCGTAAGGCTGGTCATAGTGGGGAGTAACTTAGACTAGTGTCATGCATATGACACTAGCCTAAATTACTACCTTCATAATGCAAAGTAACATAATAGTAGTATTTTAGATGGCTTCATTTATTAGCTTCTAGACTCATCTTATCTTGAAAAGCGCTATGTTACAGTAATATATTATGTTACCACCTCTCATTAATTACTTGCCACGTAAGCAAAAAATTCTTGGAGTGTGCTATGATACAAGCTAAGTTACTCCCACTATGGCTAGCCTAAGATGACTTAAACACGTAGACGGAGGGAGTAGTATAGCCCTGTAAACCGGAAAGGAGTATTTGCCTTTCTAGAGATTTCAACAAGTGACCAGACTACAGCGTGTGCAGTACTCCCTCCCTTCCATTTTATAGGGCTCAAATCTCAAATCTCATGAACCAAGGCATTTTGCGATTGGAGGAATGTATCTCGTACTTTACAAAACTACCCAGTTAAACTCATGCATTAATTACGTAGTTCTCTCGTTTTCCTCTCCGCCTTGGTCGCGGTGCACAATATTGAGCACTCCTATATGACTAGCCGCTCTATCTACATGCGGGACATTTCAAAGCATCCGTGCCCGCGTGCCATCCACCAAATCACAGCGAGGTGCTACAGTCGAGACTCACCTGTAACCCTGGTGTGGCCGTCATGACCCGTCATATCACAAAACCCACACCTTTATCAGCAGTGGTAAGGTGGCCTCCAAGTTGGACTGGATGAAGCAACCATCATTTTAGTGGAACGCTCGTTCAAGCCCTTTCTTCCCTTTCTTGAAGAAAACCTCACTCCAGGCTGCTCACTTCTGCCATTTTTCTTCTGTACCGACGAATGAAAGGTGGGCGAATCAGTTATGCTGCTATATTTTCATTCCAAGAACCTTCTTTTTGCGCAGCACCGACCGATTCTCACATCCTATTCTTTTCCCGTTTTCATTGCGATTGTGGTTTCCTTTCGATTGCTTTTTGTTTGTCAGTTCATTGATGGATCCTGGAGCACTAGGCAAAGAGTTGCCGGCGGACAACCCACTGGAGACAGCGATCTCCAGGAAGCAAGCACCGACCAACGAGTTGACCATGTTGGCGGGCCAACCCATGGAGACGAAGAACTCCAAGAAACAAGCATTGGCCAAAGAGTTGAGGACGTTGGCGGACGAAATCCTCAAAGGAAGTTGGAAGAACGGCAAGGGCCCCACCGTGCCTACCCCAGGAACTCTGATTGCCACCTATGTGAGGCTCAAGACCAAGTTTTAGGAGATAGTCGCCGTTGAGAAGAAGTATTCCCCTGGCAAGGTGATGGCCCCCATCGAGGACGAGGAGATAGCCGCCGGAGGGATGAGATCCCCCGGTGAGCTGCACAAGGTAAAAAATAATGGCTTATTACCATAGTTGTGGTTTTTGATTATTTGCAATGTGCTTGCTAATATGTTTGGGTTGTGCAGGTGCCGGTGGACGTCCTTGATGATTTTGATGTCGTGGCCCGTCCTGTTGGCATTGCCCCGAAGATCGATTCCGATGTCGCGGTCAGTCCTGTGGACATCGCCCTAGAAATCGATTCCCATGCCGCTGTCCGTGCTGTGGTCATTGCCCGAGAGATCGATGACAAGAAATAGTTGGTCGGGCTAATCCTTCAGGGTAGTTTGCGTTGCCCTGTGTTTAATTACTAGAACATTGCGTGTTATCAAACCATCTTAGGGCTAGTGCACTGTCTTGTGTGGGCGGATCTTGCTACTTTTGTTTGATAGTGAATCATGCGATGAATCATGCGAACCCTCTCCGAGTTATGGAAACAGATGTATCCTCACCAGCTTTTGATGTAATATATGGCATGATTAGATGTAAGTTTGAATTGTTTATCATATCAGCAAGGCTTGTTTGATGATTCTTGGTGTTAGTATGCTAGCTACTGTGCGAGCTATAATACTTGCAAAACACTCACCGAAGAGAAATGTTGGGGCTGATGAGCTCGTGGTACGCTTATACTTATCCCTCGTCGAACGAACAATAGCCCTAGCTCCTAAAATTGTAGGCTTAGGGATCGATGACCTAGGCGGGCTAGTTTGGCCTAGTGGGTTTCAGTGATATGACGTGCAACACAAAATCATAGTAGTGCAGAGACGTACTCCCTCCATTCCAAAATAGATGACCTAGGTGGGCTAGTTTTCCCTAGTGGGTCTCAGTGATATGACGTGGTACAGTGTCGTCCAGTCTTCGCGTGTGGTAGCAGTGTTGCG
The DNA here is from genome assembly GCF_018294505.1 of Triticum aestivum. Taxonomy (NCBI): domain Eukaryota; kingdom Viridiplantae; phylum Streptophyta; class Magnoliopsida; order Poales; family Poaceae; genus Triticum; species Triticum aestivum. The sequence goes on from NC_057806.1 coordinate 495,209,206, forward strand.
GATACTGTAAGTTTTCTTGAAGAAGCGGAATTCAACGAAGTCATGATGGTTCCATCGTCCGAACAACTTACAGTGGGAAAGGTTGGGCCTGCGATACGACCGGGGTAGACCAGGATAATTTTGTGCATGGCAGGTGGACCAGGATGGTCGACGTCCCACATGTCGGCGAATGAAAGTATTCTTTCCGATATAGTGGACGAGCAACGAGTATTCATTGTTTTTTTTTGATGAAAGCTATTTTCTCCACAGTTACGACGGAGGAGTGTGAAACACGGCAGCCCAATGAATACATCTGTTTTGTGCACTTCAAATGTATGGTTGAAATCACTCTTGTTTACAAGTGCTGCAATTATATCGAAAGATTATCAAGAACTTCTAGTAGAGTTAAAGCACTGACTGGGATACAGTTCATTGTATTGTCTTGTGTAGTTCCATTTAATGTATGATTGGCACAACATGATCCCAGTTTGCACAAGTAGGAACAAGGTGAAACCTTCATTAGCTTCGTGAGAAAGGATAGGAAGACATTAGCATATTACTCAACCAGTAGCATCAAATTCATGATGGACAATGCGCAAAACATTGCCTCATTGAACCAATGGCAATATATCGACATGCAAAACAATAGCACTATTATGTCATGACACTAATAATATTCCCTCCCTGCTCCACCACATGATTCACCTCCATAGACAAACATACACACGTTCATGATTCAGCATAGGGTCCTACTAAAGATTTGTTTAACTCCAACAACAAAATTAGGCAGTAATAAATTAGTGGTACTTAAGTACTCCTAATTAATTAAGTGAGACAACAGAAGTGGAAGGGCTCCCTGGAGGATCGTCTCACATGTAAGGTAGTCATTGCCGGAGCCCTTGAATGGCCTCGACTGAGGCCTCTGGCTTCAGCAAGATCGCCTTGGCACTGTTTCATGGCAGTCGGAAAATAGAGATGAACACATGCATTAAATATCATTCTTACCTAAAGGAAGGTTATGGCGCCAATATGGATGATGAGGATTGGAACACAGATCTCCCTTTGCGCAGTTCCACCAAAATGAACCAACTGTTCCATTCTGACATTCCAGTTAAACAACACAAAATTCACTTCTTTTAAGAAGAGTTTTGTGCAGTGCACCAAAAGGTCACAACAGTAGGTGAATTGGATATCCCTTTTTGCACAAAAAGGCACAGAGGAAACAGTCAAAGTCTCAAATAATTATAGGCAAAAACATTTGGCTAAACTTGTCATGGCTTATAACAGTGGGTGCACTAGCAGTCCAGCACCATGTACGTAAACACAGGCATAAAGTGGTGATTCATAGTTTTTTGCCCCGGGAAACAAACATCCAAGAAACATATCTAGGTTGGTCCCATTTTTGTTCACTCTAGCCACCTACTCCTATGTGTGGATAGCAAATCTAGTCCTTGTCATACCACTGTGTACAACATTACCCCTATATTTCCCTTTTCGACCAAGAGACCGGTTGGATGACTAGTCTGTACTACTTTCACCCCCTTTCCTTCCTGTTTGTACCAAGTCCGATGTACACACAGGCGGAGCTATGTGTATGCCTGAGGGGGTTGTGGCCCCCCAAACCTGGTAGCTTTTGTGAAGAATTTTTTTAAGATGACATAGATTGAGAAAATAGGGACTTTTACCCCTTCTTAAAGCCATATTTTGCCATTGCCCCTCCCAATGATCCTGTGCTAGCTCCGGCACTGGTGTACACACTAAATTCCCCCACCCCCACTTTATTTCTTGTTTGAACCAAGTACTCCCTCCGTCTGGAATTACTTGTCATCAAAATGGATGTGTCTAGAACTAACATACATCTAGATACTTCGATTTCAATGACAAATATTTTCGGACGGAGGGAGTACAAGATTCGACTCCATGAAGTAGCTTTATCTCTAACAATAGAAGAAAAAAAATATGTAACGTTGGACCATCCGATCGAGAGGGGCTGAGAGGTAGAAAATGATGCACATGCAGCGATGTAGCAAGCTGGGGAAGTAGAGCTAAGGCGGTTTCGAACGAAGATATACCTGAAGGTCGTCGGGATGTGGATAGGTGGGCGGCGGGAGGCTGGATCCGCCCACAGGCAACAACGAAGGGATCGAGGACCTCCCACGCCGGCGCTCGTCCAGAGATAACAGTGCGGCCGGTAGTGGGTCTCCTCCCTCGCTGTCGACGATGGCCTAGATGCTGCCCCTCCTCCCCTTCACCGGCGAAGGGGGATACATCCGAATCTATAACCAGCGGTGAGGATAGGAAGCCAGTGTTTTTTGAAGGGAGAAGGATGGTGTTACTACCCCTATCTTGTTTAAATCTGGAGAGGATGAGAGTGTGTGAATAGAGCAACCCTAGCAAGAAAGCACGGAGGCTCCGGCCTATATATACGTAGTGAGCAACCCTAGCAAGCAAGCAACCCCTATCTTCGTCAACTCGTACAAGACCGAGATATTTCATTACTACAATGCCCTCTACCTCGCGGACTGAGCTTCGGTGCCTTAACTGCACCTGCCTTTGGCTGCATGACAGGAGGGCCAACCACCTGTTGGGCCCACCTGTCATGGACGCAAAAGCAGGAGCAGTAAGTTGAAGCTTTCGCTATCCCTCCCGCATGAGGTGGACGGACATGCAGTGGTGCATTCGATACTGTAGAAGTAGGAGTAATCATTATTGTTCGTCTTCTCAAAGAGGCGAAGAGCCAAGCGTAACCCGAACGTGGCAGTTGCGAACGCTCGCGTGGTGCGCTTCCTTGGAGTACTAGCCAGGCTCTTGCATGAGACAAAATTGCTATTGTTTAACAATTAAACTCCATTATCCATTGGTTGATACTCATTCTGCATAGGTCCACGCGCTTAGCACCATTTCCTCCTGGGGTCACCAATGTTTATTTGCTAATTAATAGCATTGCATGCAATGAACTAGCCATTGCAAGTCATTAAAAGCATGCACACCTCTCATCTCTTATTGGTTGATATGTCAAGAAACAAGAAACAAAGTATAAGTTAATGCACCGCGCCTAAGTGTTTTGGGACTATTTGGTTTTCGTAAGGCTGGTCATAGCGGGGAGTAACTTAGACTAGTGTCATGCATATGACACTAGCCTAAATTACTACCTTCATAATGCAAAATAACATAATAGTAGTATTTTAGATGGCTTCATTTATTAGCTTGTAGACTCATCTTATCTTGAAAAGGGCTATGTTACAGTAACGTATTATGTTACCACCTCTCATTAATTACTTGCCACGTAAGCAAAAAATTCTTGGAGTGCGCTATGTTACAAGCTAAGTTACTCCCACTATGGCTAGCCTAAGATGACTTAAACACCTAGACGGAGGGAGTAGTATAGCCCTGTAAACCAGAAAGGAGTATTTGCCTTTCTAGAGATTTCAACAAGTGACCAGACTACAGCGTGTGCAGTACTCCCTCCCTTCCGGTTTATAGGGCTCAAATCTCAAACCTCATGAACCAAGGCATTTTGCGATTGGAGGAATGTATCTCGTACTTTACAAAACTACCCTAATTAAACTCATGCATTAGTTACGTAGTTCTCTCGTTTTCCTCTCCGCCTTGGTCGCGGTGCACAATATTGAGCACTCCTATATGACTAGCCGCTCTATCTACATGCGGGACATTTCAAACCATCCGTGCCCGCGTGCCATCCACCAAATCACAGCGAGGTGCTACAGTCGAGACTCACTTGTAACCCCGGTGTGGCCGTCATGACCCGTCATATCACAAAACCCACACCTTACCAGCAGTGCTAAGGTGGCCTCCAAGTTGGACTGGATGAAGCAACCATCATTTTACTGGAGCGCTCGTTCAAGCCCTTTCTTCCCTTTCTTGAAGAAAACCTCACACCAGGCTACTCACTTCTGCCATTTTTCTTCTGTACCGACAAATGAAAGGTGGGCGAATCAGTTATGCTGCTATATTTTCATTCCAAGAATCTTCTTTTTGTGAAGCACCGACCGATTCTCACATCCTATTCTTTTCCCGTTTTCATTGTGATTGTGGTTTCCTTTCGATTGCTTTTTGTTTGTCAGTTCATTGATGGATCCTGGAGCACTAGGCAAAGAGTTGCCGGCGGACAACCCACTAGAGACAGCGATCTCCAGGAAGCAAGCACCGACCAACGAGTTGACCATGTTGGCGGGCCAACCCATGGAGACGAAGAACTCCAAGAAACAAGCATCGGCCAAAGAGTTGAGGACGTTGGCGGACGAACTCCTCAAAGGAAGTTGGAAGAACGGCAAGGGCCCCACCGTGCCTACCCCAGGAACTCTGATTGCCACCTATGTGAGGCTCAAGATCGAGTTTGAGGAGATAGTCGCCGTTGAGAAGAAGTATTCCCCTGGCAAGGTGATGGCCCCCATCGAGGACGAGGAGATGGCCCCCGGAGGGATGAGATCCCCCGGTGAGCTGCACAAGGTAAAAAATAATGGCTTATTACCATAGTTGTGGTTTTTGATTATTTGCAATGTGCTTGCTAATATGTTAGGGTTGTGCAGGTGCCGGTGGACGTCCTTGATGATTCTGATGTCCTGGCCCGTCTTGTTGGCATCGCCCCGGAGATCGATTCTGATGCCGCTGTCCATCCTATGGACATCGCCCCAGAGATCGATTCCGATGTCGCGGTCAGTCCTGCGGACATCACCCTAGAAATTGATTCACATGCCGCTGTCCGTGCTGTGGTCATTGCCCGAGAGATCGATGACAAGAAATAGTTGGTCGGGCTAATCCTTCAGGGTAGTTTGCATTGCCCTGTGTTTAATTACCAGAACGTTGCGTGTTATCAAACCATCTTAGGGCTAGTGCACTGTCTTGTGTGGGTGGATCTTGCTAATGTTGTTTGATAGTGAATCATGCGATGAATCATGCGAACCCTCTCCGAGTTATGGAAACAGATGTATCCTCACCAGCTTTTGATGTAATATATGGCATGATTAGATGTAAGTTTGAACTGTTTATCATATCAGCAGGGCTTGTTTGATGATTCTTGGTGTTAGTAGGCTAGCTACTGTGCGAGCTATAATACTTGCAAAACACTCACCGAAGAGAAACGTTGGGGCTGATGAGCTCGTGGTACGCTTATACTTATCTCTTGTCGAACGACCAATAGCCCTAGCTCCTAAAATTGTAGGCTTAGGGATCGATGACCTAGGAGGGCTAGTTTGGCCTAGTGGGTTTCAGTGATATGACGTGCAACACAAAATCATAGCAGTGCAGAGACGTACTCCCTTTGTTCCAAAATAGATGACCTAGGTGGGCTAGTTTTCCCTAGTGGGTTTCAGTGATATGACGTGGTACAGTGCCGTTCAGTCTTCGCGTGTGGTAGCAGTATTGCGGATACAGTAAGTTTTCTTGAAGAAGCGGAATTCAACGAAGTCATGATGGTTCCTTCGTCCGAACAACTTACATTGGGAAAGGTTGGGCCCGCGATATGACCGGGGTAGACCAGGATAATTTTGTGCATGGCAGGTGGACCAAGATGGTCGACGTCCCACATGTCGGCGAATGAAAGTATTCTTTCCGATATAGTGGACGAGCAACGAGTATTCATTGTTTTTTTGATGAAAGCTATTTTCTCCACTGTTACGACGGAGGAGTGTGAAACACGGCAGCCCAATGAACTTGGCATGTGCACCACTCCCTCCTTCCTCATGTAATGCCCAGGTTACAGCTTTTTCTCACTTTTTCTCTATCTATTTCCTCTCAAATGTTTTTACCTTTCTTTTTTAAGACACAATTCTTTTTTATGCCTTTTTTAGAATTATTTTTTTATACCTAGGAGCACGTGTAGAGACGGGCTCTTGCAGAGCCCACTCCTTGACTTTGTTAATGCCTCTCTCTCCTCCACATAAGGAGTACTACTTGCTATGCATGCATGCGGCGGGCAGCTGGCATCTTGAGGGGCCAGGGCGGTGAGAGCGGGCTTCGGAAGCGGTCCAGACTCTAGCATAATTTTGGTTTTTACAATATTTCTTTCTCCATTGATAGGTAGGCCCGCATAGATAGATAAAGAACACGAGCTGATGAGGCGCATGCAGACTGTTTGAGTGGTCAACCAGACAAATATGGAGCTATACGCTGAGCCAGTGACCATATAATCACCATATCTCGTATACAATGATCAAAGTGAGCTATCAAGACAAGTTCGATGACCGCCAATGCATTTTACTAGGTAATAAATGACCAGGATTGAAGGGGAATCCAAATTTGCTTCGTCTTCTGTCCTTGAGCTCTTGATAAACCAATGCACTATATGGTTGTCCGGCCACTCCACCCAGAGCTCTCACCAAGCGTCGTTCATGCCACCACGCCGCACACTAACCGGTAAGGCAGCAATGGCATCCCGCCGCGCCGAGTTCCTCGCCGCCCATGACCGCACACAAAATAGTAGGGAAGCGAAGGCATCCCGCCGTGCCGAGTTCATCGCCGCTCGCAACCTCACAACTATGTGGGAGGAATTTGAAGATGCCAAGGCCGAATGGGCGGTAGAGCAAGAGGCAGCCAAAGCCGCACAGAGGGAGCGGAAAACTCAGAAAGCACTCAAGAAAGGAGAGGCCCGCCGTCGCAAGAAAGAAAAGGACGCACGCGCTGCTGCGGAGAGGTCGGCGGAGATCCAAGCACGGTGGGGTGTCACCGACAAAGCCGGGAAGGAGAACGATGGTGTCTGGCTAGCATGTGAGAAGTAGTAGTGCTAGTAGTTAGTGTGTGTGTGTGTGTCTGAGTACGAGCATGTACCAGTACTACTAGTTACTACTGTAGTTTTTAGAGCAAATTACCAGTACATTGGCCTAGACTAAGTGGAAAAATTCCTATCCTAAGCATCAAATGGCATCTCTTTCTCTATAGGAATTGAGATGCATGTCATCTCACTTCCTATGATTTTCATATTCCTATCCTATGAACGAAAGGAGGCCGCTGTTGGAGTAACTACTGTAGCTAGCAGTACTACTGGTACAGTAGTTTTCTTCAAGAAGCGGAATTCAACGAAGTCATGATGGTTCCTTCGTCCAAGCAACTTCAAAGTGGGAAGTGGGCCTGTGATTTGATGGCTCATTAGTCATTGTTACTGCGGCGCGACAACCTGGGTGACTCTCTTGGAGTTCTGCGTGCATGGCAAGTGGACCAGGATGGTCGACTTTCCACATGTTGGCGAACGGAAGTATTCTTTCCGATATCAAGGAGCATGGAAACCGCGTGGTATAGTATCACTGCTGATTGGTTCGCAAAAAAATAGTATCACTGCCGATTTAGAATTATTTTTTATTTCTGATGAATGCTAGCGTTTCAACTCTTATGCTGAAGGGTGCCAAACACGACACGTGCTGGATGTCCCACACGTCAGCAAAAGGAGTGGGGCATGAACAGCGTGGTAGAGCCCAGCATAAAAAAACAGCGTGGTAGAGCGTCTCCATTTCTTCCACTTCTGGGTCGGAGACCAAACGTAGTAGTACTTAGTGGTATGAATGATACAAAGTGCGACCTGGAGACAAAGACACGTCTAGTTGGAAGGTCTCGGGGCATACATGTAAACAAATATAAAAGTTAATATGTGCCTCCAACTAATATAGTAGTAGTAGAGTACTTAGGCACGTACTCCATAACATCACCATGCATTGCACGTACAACATTTAGTGGTAGTATGTAGTAAGAGACAAATGTTGCCCAAGAGTTCCCTTCTCGACCTACTTTTGGGTGTTTGGTAGAGTGTATGGAGGGTGCATGAGTTCACACTAGTTTAGCACAAATACAATAGAAGCATGCATGAAGAGGGGTGTTGAGTTGAGCATGCATGAAGAGGGAACAACTATGCTGAGACGAGAACGCAACCAAACACACCCTATATGCCACGCATGTTCATACCATTTGTGCCTTTCTACTTCACTTACTACGCTACATTACTCAGGTTCGTACGTCCACTCTTGGGTACATGTTCGTCTCGTAGTTCCAGTCCCACGCATGTTCATATCGAGGAACTATCCTTGCATAACACGTGCACCTTGATGCTAGATGTCTCGCGTGTTGGCAAAAGGATGAACAAAGCTCACGTAAAAAAATAGAGTGGAAGAACATAGATTCCGGACGACCGAGAAGGAGCAAGGAACCTCGTGGTGGAGCGTCTGCACTCATAATATTTAATATTATTCAGCGATATAAAATTAACCAATCATCTCCAAAGTGGACTGAAAGAGTAGAAACACGGCAGCCCAGTGTAGTATCATACTAGTACATGGCTAACCCATGCTATCTCCATATTTCTTGGCTTCCATGCGACACCTATCTCTAGTAATCCAGCAGCCTGTATCGCTTCTCCCTCCTCGCCTCTATCAAAGTGCGGCGGGCTGGCGCTTCTGCCGTCTATTGAGGTCGGTTAACTATCACACGTTAGCGACATGCCAAGAGCATTCTAAAAAAATTCCTTTCACGTTCTGTTTTCAAAAAGAAAAAAATCCTTTCACATACAAATTTGCCTGTATGCTTTGAGCAACTTGCATGTCCTATACTGCTCTTGTTTGATACTCTAACTTAGCTAGAGGTTAGACTAACTCATGACTAACCCTGAACTAACTATAGCCAAAGAGGTGTTTGGGTGACAGGGTTAGATTGCCAATAAATGCACTTCATGGAGAGACAAAAGTGATTTGTCAGTGGTCCCAATGAGAACTATCTCCAGTTAGCACCTGTTGGGTGGGATAGTTTTTTTGGTGGGTTCGGTGCAACTTGCTCCAATTTAAACCCTCATGCTTGGATAGTTTAGGGCTATTTGAGCCCCAACTAGCTCAAACTAACTCTAACCCATGGATCCAAACAGGGCCTATGGCCAGTCTCAACGCGGAGCAGTCACGTGCATCGGGAAGCGGCACTCTCTCGGCCGTCACGCCACTTCAAAGCCGGCGCCAGTGAGAGGTCGCCTCCGCTCTGGCTGGGCATTAATGCGGCACTGACGCTCCAGGGGAACACTGACCGTTTCACGCGGGAAGCGCGCGCTGGCAAGGGAGTATAGGTTTTGAACCGTTTCAGGTGTAGTACTGGTAGTTTGCAAAACTACTCAATTATTGCACTCAGTTTCCTAGGAAATTGTGGTAAAAACGTTACTCCACAGCCCGCTTCCCTTCTCCTTCCTCTTCCACTGCCCGCGCACGTCCGCGGGAAGCGACCGCTAGCACAAAAAGATGCATGCATGACCACTAAAATTTCCATATTAAAGTTCCGCTCCGGCGGGAGTATGGCGTATGTTGTTACCTTCGGCCGGCCCATGGCTACCGGGCGACGGCGACCAGAGAAGAGGCGGCGGGAGGGGAATGAATGCAGCTACTGTTTGGGTTCGCCTTCCAGCTTAAATAAATGCGCAGCATCACGTGTACCCGCGGGTGGACAAATTACATGTCTGCTTAAGTGGACGTCACGTAACTAGTGTGTGAGAGAGATTCTGAGAGACAGAGTGCGTGTGTGCGACTCTACTCTTCGGACATGTACTCAACCTTTTGCATCAGGATATAAGTATAATGGTATTTGCTTTAGCTAGTGATTTACGTGGCCATGTTAACGTGGTTGTGTCAAAAAAAATGTCACTTCCTGCTCGTGATTTGCATTGTATAATTAGAAGCAAGATTCTTGTGCATTGCACGGAACATCAATATGCATTTTTTACAGAACACCTGTTGTGATTGACCCATGCAGGAGTAATCCCATGTGTAAAAACTAGTGATATCTCAAGAATTTTATCGGAAAACTGGTATCTTGAGAATGTCATCGAAAAAATGAAAGATGAGAGATAAGGCGAGGAGGAGTGGAGCGTTGTGGTGACTGGTGGTCGGAATGGGTGGAGGCATGGGGATGGACGGCGCCGGCAGGTGGCAGCGGCCACCATGCATGCTAGATTGTTCCAGAGACTTATTCCTTTTTTAATTGCTGAGCAATGAGGTTGCGAGAGATAATGATGTGGAGAGAGGTGCCGGTATCTTTTGTAAAATTATCATAGTTTGCTTTCTATCCTCAGATATAGATCATACGGTCTGTATTACAAGATGGCAGGCACACCATCACCACCAACTCGTTTTTTATAAGGGTACAGATGATAAGTTTGCTGACTACTAAAGTAAAGTGGAATTTGTCCATGTTATGCAAGTAAATAAAGGTGATTGTTTATCATACAGGTAAGGTTGGATGAAGGGTGGTAGGAACAAATGATCCGCCTAGAGCAGGTGTGTGTGAGATGGAGTCTTAGTGTGTGTGTGTGTGTGAGAGAGAGAGGAGAGAGAGAGAGATGGAGTCTTAGTTTGTGTGTGTGTGAGAGAGAGATGGAGTCTTAGTGTGTGTGTGTGTTGGGGTGTTGCGTGCGTGTGTGTGTGTGTCGCGGGGTCCTCTGTGGCGGATATAATTTAAGTGTGCATGGCTTTCATCATAGAGAGGTGATGTGTATGGAAGAGGCCACCAACGATGGGGTGCGAGAAAGAAAATGCCTGTAGAGAGGGGAGAGAAGGTGTGTGCGCGTGAGAGGAGTCGACTTCGAGAGAACGTGTTTGTTTGAGAGACACCGAGGAAGACTACTATATATCGATGGTGCATGTAGGCGGGAATTAAACTAAGGGATGGTCTTATTAGTTTTGGG
>NC_057806.1:495220080-495226448 GCF_018294505.1 Triticum aestivum
GGTAGCTAGAAGGAGATTGTTAAGTGTGAGTGTGTCTTTTACCCATCCAGGCAGAAGTTATGTGCACAAAATAGGAGAATGATTCGATGTGACGTTAGGATTGAGGGTAATTAACTACGTATGGAGACATAGAGACCTTGAACGTGCATGTGTGAGAGGTATACATGTATACGTAGGATGTGTGTGTGTGCGCGTGTGCATGATCGAGATAAAAGAAAGAAGACATAAGTCATAAGATCAACGACATGGTTGAGACGGATCGTTATGACAATATGCATGCATGTGAGAATGCATGGAAGAAGTCCCGACAATTGAGCATGTCTTTTTGTCTTTAAGAGATAGTGGCGTGGGCTGGAGCATGCATCTATGGCGAGCAGAGGGAGTGAGGCGCAACGATTGTGCAAAAGAGACCAACCTATAAATGCATATGTATGGAGAGACATATATAGTGTGGGTGATAGGAAGCAAGACTCCGTGCGAGAAAGAAATGTTGACGGAGAAACTACAGATAGATACAGAGATGGAGATGCTAACTAGAGGGACATCCGCTAGTTTGGGTGTTGGAGATGACCGTTGGGTGGTTCAAAGGGTGAAGTTATATATGTGTGTGAGAGGGCACTTGACTGCATGTAGAGAGAAACATATGTAGTGTGCGTGATAGGAATCAAGAGTGAGGGCGAGAAAGAAGGTTGATGGAGAAACAGATAAATAGAAAGATAAAGATGCTAGCTAGTGTGTGTTAGAGATAGGAGTCGAGTGGATCAGAAGGCTGGGTTATGTGTGTGGGTGTGAGAGAGATAGAGAGAGGGTGCGTGTGAGTCACATACAAACAGATATCAGAGAGAAATGAGATCCAGAGAGACGGAGTTTTGTGTCTGCGAGAGAGAAAGATATTTCACAATGAGAGTGATAGCTAGAGAGACATACGAGGGAACGCAAGATATCTCTAGGGAGAGAGGGTGTGTGTGAGCGACATACAAGAGAACAATGGAGAAATATGAGACCCTGGGAGACAGAGTTTGTGTTTCTGTGTGAGAAAGAGATATTGATGAGGAAGAGTCGTAGGTTCTCATATCTAAGGAGCGAAAGACATCTCTGTATGAGGGGTGTGCGAGTGGCACACATGGGAATAGTAGAGAGAAATGAGACTCCGGGAGAGAAAGTTTTTTGTTTGTGTGAGAGAAAGAGATTCCACATGGAGAATCATAGTTAGAGACACATAGCAGGGAGCGAGATATACTTAGAGAGAGATGGAGTGATGAAGGTCGAGGGAGAGAGTACCGTCAGTGTGTTACGAAGATAAAAGATCATCGTCGACATACAGGTAGCACGAGAGATATCTGAGAGACGATGAACGCGTATAGGTCCAGAGAGATAGTCCTATATAAGCATGAGTGATAGCTATATGAGAAGAATATCTGGATTAAAGGGGATTCAAATATTTAAACTGGAGATCACGACATCTATAATATCATAACGCAAATTGGTGTATCAAACATGCATATTCATTTGAATTTGGGTACACGTGTAATGTTATATAGTTTATCAATATTGGTGATCCATAGATTCTTCAATTACAAACAATGCATGGTTTATATGCAATTAATGTCTAAACGGGATTACACTATATGTTGCGTGTGTGAAACACATTATACATGTTTGAGAAGTAAAAAAACCCGCATGAAACACACATTAATTGGAGACAGTTAGCGAGGAATGCATACATTGGATTTCAACATAAAGTGGTTTCAAATATTTGAAAATCCAAATTGATGGATACAACCTTATGAATTTGAGATCATGCCATTTGTAAACCATATTTATGTATAAATGGTGTTGTGCTTTTGAAAGTATATATAAAAAATGATGTATATAGAATGTAATTCCAATTGAAAATGGATCCTGCCCGAAAAAAATAGAATACAAACGGGATTCGAATTGAGTTGGCACGGTAAACGTGCACTCTGCAAAATTTGAACGAAGCGGGGAAAGTCACAGTAGCCAATAACCGGCCGGAACCAAAATCTGCGAGATGGAAATCACTGCTGCCTATCCCTGCCACGCAAAGCCTATATGTTGGATTTCTATAGGTTTCGATAGGGGTAGGTTTGTAATTTCACCCAAACATGACGTAACCGCCTCTCACCCGAATTCATACACGGTGGGCGCCAAAACACAGTCTGTCCTCGGCCGAAATCGACCCCCTCCCTGATTGAGGGAGTCCTGGATTAGGGGGTGTCCGGATGGCCGGACTATACCTTCAGTCGGACTCCTGGACTATGAAGATACAAGATTGAAGACTTCGTCCCGTGTCCGGAAGGGACTTTCCTTGGCGTGGAAGGCAAGCTTGGTGATACGGATATGCAGATCTCCTACCATTGTAACCGACTTTGTGTAACCCTAACCCTCTCCGGTGTCTATATAAACCGGAGGGTTTTAGTCCGTAGGACAACATACACACAACAATCATACCATAGGCTAGCTTCTAGGGTTTAGCCTCTCCGATCTCGTGGTAGATCTACTCTTGTACTACCCATATCATCAATATTAATCGAGCAGGACGTAGGGTTTTACCTCCATCGAGAGGGCCCGACCCTGGGTAAAACTTCGTGTCCCTTGCCTCCTGTTACCATCCGGCCAAGACGCACAATTCGGGACCCCCTACCCGAGATCCGCCGGTTTTGACACCGACATTGGTGCTTTCATTGAGAGTTCCTCTGTGTCGTCGCTGTCAGGCTTGATGGCTCCTATGATCATTAATGGCGATGCAGTCCAGGGTGAGACCTTCCTCCCCGGACAGATCTTCATCTTCGGCGGCTTCGCACTGCGGGCCAATTCACTTGGCCATCTAGAGCAAATCGAAAGCTATGCCCCTGGCCGTCAGGTCATATTTGGAAGTTTAAACTACATGGCTGACATCCGCGGGGACTTGATCTTCGACGGATTCGAGCCACTGCCGAGCGCGCCGCACTGTCACGACAAGCATGATCTAGCTCTGTCGCCGAACAGTGCCCTGGAGGCCGCACCCGCATCGGCTTTGACCCTTAATTCGGAGCCAACTGCGCCGATCGAGGATGGGTGGTTGGACGCCGCCTCGGGGGCTGCGATCCCAACAGCGATCGAGCCGAACACCAGCCCCACGCTCTACGAGACTCGTGAGTCCAAGGAGCCGGACTCCTCTCCGGACCCCGAGCCCTCCGCGCCCCTGCCGATCGAATCCGATTGGGCGCCGATTATGGAGTTTACTTCCGTGGATATCTTTCAGCACTCGCCTTTCAGTGATATTCTGAAGACACTGAAGTCTCTCTCTTTATCAGGAGAGCCCTGGCCGGACTACGGTCAGCAAGGTTGGGATTCGGACGATGAAGAAATTCAAAGACCACCCACCATACACTTTGTAGCCACTGTCGACGACTTAACCGACATGCTCGACTTCGACTGCGAAGACATTGACGGTATGGATGGCGATGAAGGAGACGATGAAGAACCAGCGCCTATCAGGCCCTAGAAAGCCACCTCGTCATATGACATATACATCGTGGACACCCCAAAAGAAGGAGATGGTGATAGAACAGTGGAGGATGACCCCTCCAAGAAACAACCTAAGCGCTGGCGTCAGCGGCGCCGCTCAAAATCCCGCCAAAACAAATACGGTGATTCTAGCACGGGAGATAATAATACTCCAGAAAGTGCCGAAGAAAACCCCCTCCAGCAAGATTTAGCACAGGAGGATGGAGAAACCAACCCTCATGAGAGAGCAGCAGACAGAGAGGTCGAGGACGATAATTATATGCCTCCCTCCGAAGACGAGGCAAGCCTCGACGACGATGAATTCGTCGTGCCAGAGGATCCCGTCGAGCAAGAGCGTTTTCAACGCAGGCTTATGGCCACGGCGAGAAGCCTCAAGAAAAAACAGCAACAGCTTAAAGCTGATCAAGATTTGCTAATCGACAGATGGATTGAAGTCCTTGCGGCCGAAGAACATAAACTCGAACGCCCCTCCAAGAGCTACCCAAAGCGCAGGTTGCTACCCCGATTAGAGGAGGAAGCACTTGATGCGGCCGACCGGCCACCTCGTGGCCGCCACAAAGAGGCCTCTCGGCCCTCCACTCAAGCCGCACCCCGTACCAAGGCACAGGAATATGCACCGGACTTACGAGATATGTTGGAGGACAAGGCAAGGCAAACAAGATCAAGCTACGGATCGTGTGGGCGCCCCACGGCTCGAGACGGTAACCGTCACGCCGGCCACAAATTTGGCAGGGCCGAACACAGTAGACAAAAGCTCATTGGTGCTATGTCGTGATATAGCCCAGTACAGAGGCGCCACACACCCACTATGCTTCACAGACGAAGTAATGGATCATCAAATCCCCGAGGGTTTCAAACCTGTAAATATTGAATCATATGATGGCACAACAGATCCTGCGGTATGGATCGAGGATTATATCCTCCATATCAACATGGCCCGCGGCGATGATTTCCATGCCATCAAATACCTCCCACTCAAGCTTAAAGGACCAGCTCGGCATTGGCTTAAGAGCTTGCCAACAGGATCAATCAGTTGTTGGGAGGACCTGGAAGCCGTATTCCTCGACAATTTCTAGGGCACTTATGTGCGACTCCCAGACGCCGGTGACCTAAGTCACGTAATTCAGCATCCAGAGGAATCAGCCAGGCAATTCTGGACACGATTCCTAACAAAGAAAAATCAAATAGTCGACTGTCCGGACGCTGAGGCCCTAGCAGCCTTCAAGTACAATATCCGTGACGAGTGGCTTGCCCGACACCTTGGATAGGAAAAGCCGAAGTCTATGGTAGCACTCACGACACTCATGACCGCTTTTGCGCGGGAGAAGACAGCTGGCTTGCTCGTAGCAACAATATGACCAAGAATCCTGGTAATTCGGATACCAGGGACAGTAGTGGCAAGTCGCGTCGCAACAAGCAGAAGCGCCGCATTAACGGCGACAATGCTAAGGATACGGCAGTTAATGCCAGATTCAGAGGCTCTAAATCCGGTCAGCGGAAAAAGCCATTCAAAAGGAATCCTAGGGGCCCGTCCAGTTTGGACCGAATACTCGACCGCTTGTGCCAGATACATGGCACCCCCGAAAAGCCGGCCAATCACACCAACATGGATTGTAGGATGTTCAAGCAGGCAGGTTAAACGCCGAAAATGAAGACAAGGGGCTGCATAGCGATGACGACGAGGAGCCCCGGCTTCCGAACAACAGTGGACAGAAGGGTTTTCTCCCACAAGTGCGGACGGTGAACATGATATACGCAACCCACATCCCCAAAAGGGAGCGGAAGCGCGCGTTAAGGGACGTATACGCGGTAGAGCCAGTCGCCCCAAAGTTCAACCCATGGTCCTCCTGCCCGATCACCTTTGATCGAAGGGACCATCCCACTAGCATCCGTCATGGCGAATTCGCCACATTGGTTCTAGACCCAATTATTGACGGATTTCATCTCACTAGAGTCCTTATGGACGGCGGCAGTACCCTGAATGACCTTTAAAGGCGTAATACCAGGTGTAGAGGCCAACTGTACAGGCTCAGTCACACTTGAAGTGGTCTTCGGATCTCGGGATAATTTCTGAAGCGAGGAGTTAATCTTCAACATAGTCCCATTCCGCAGTGGCTATCATGCACTGCTCGGGCGAACCGCATTCGCCAAGTTCAATGCGGTACCGCACTACGCATACCTTAAGCTCAAGATGCTAGGCCCTCGAGGAGTAATTACGGTCAATGGAAACACCCAACGCTCCCTCCGAACGGAGGAGCACATGGCGGCCCTTGCAGCGGAAGTACAAAGCAGCCTCTCCAGGTAGTTCTCCAGTCCGGCCATTAAATGACCGGACACCGTCATGCCCGCTCGGAGTAACCTACAACAAGACCGCCTGGCACGATCCGAGCAGGCGTAGCAATGCGGCCCCAACCCCAGCCCTCGCAAAAATGCGACACCAGTACTTTGCGTACATAACTATGCTCTAGAAATACCATGGGAACAGGGGAAGGGGCACCATCACGGCACGCCCGAAACATGGCTTAAACCGCACCAGGGGCTGCCGATTTTTTAATTTTCTCTTACTTTCAGGACTCCACACTTCGGAAGGCCTGTTCGGCAGTTCAATTGCCGCACAAACGATGCAAGAACCAGGGAAGCAGACAAGCCACGCCGCATTACGGAACTCTCAGGTGGTCTCTATCACGAGCAGTATACCTGTTTCGCATACTATTCCGCAGCTTGCCCCTGGAACGGACATGTTACATAGTCCAATCTTTTGCTTATCGCATTATCTGTAGCGTTCTGCTTTGATCGCAACCCTCTTTAATAAACAGTGCATAACTTTTGTCTATTTT
>NC_057806.1:495226824-495246613 GCF_018294505.1 Triticum aestivum
CACCCGTACGCTTTGGTACGGCCTAAATACGCCAGGGGCTTTAGTACCCCTCAATACGGTGTGAGAAGTCCGAACACCTTAACAAGTGCGGCACCCCGAACTTACAGCATTATATGCATCGGCTCCGAATCATGTCTTAGGTCAATAGTTGGGTTTGCCCGGCTCCTATGTTTTGGTGCCTTACGTTCCGCTATATCGGCTAAGGTGGCACTAGGAGAACCACTGTGATTGTGCCCCAGTTGAGCTGGGTCGAGCACCTCAGTGGAGAAAGCTAAAACTGACTGTCATGATGAAGCGAGAGCTGGTCGCTGTTCGAGAGGTTTTTCGAGTCCCTAAAGACTTATGCCGCTTAGAGCGAGGAGCCGGCTCCGTCCGGCCAAGGCGTGGATAGAGCCCCCAACTCGGTCTTCCGAATACCAGGGGATTCGCCGTAATTTAAAATTATAGAATTCTATGGCTAAGTGAGAGTGTTCACGCATTATAGTCCGATTGCCTTGTTCGTTGGGCTGAGCGCCTCCCTCGAGGGACCCAAACATTGGAAAAAGAGCGCTCAGGTTTATCCCCAAACACCCCAGCACTAGCGGCACGGGGGCAGAAGCCGACGACTTGCTATCTCTCAGAATTGATAAACAGCCGCACAGAAGGTAATATTTCAAATTCAAAACAGCGTTGCTTAGCGCATATGAACAAGTTTTTAGCGCACAGGACAAAACGAGCAAGTTTCACTCAAAAATTACATCCCTAGAACACTCATCCGCCACAAGGCAGGCACCCTTCAGAACATCCTTATAATAATTCTCGGGCTTGCGATGCTCTTTCCCCGGCGGCGGCCTGCCCTTCACAAGCTTCTCAGCATCCAGCTTGCCCCAGTGCACCTAAGCACGGGCAAGGGCCCTACAGGTGTCACACCCTAGCTAGTTCAAGCATCAGAGTGTGCATCATGTTTAAATTTCTCTTAAATTTGAAATGGGGAAGACAGAACCCCCAGCACCCCCCTGGAACAACTAGGGTTTACTAAAAACTTTTTCAATGAACCTGAAATGCCCTTCTAAAAAGCCCACCCTTTTTGTTTTGGGTTAAAACCTTTGACAAAAATGGTGCACATTTTTCTAGGACATCTAAGGTCATTGGATTAATCCTTTTAGTATTTGCATTTGGGCATTTAAATGCTATAAAATATTTTAAATCCTCAAATAATCATAAACTAAATTTTTTGCTGTTGGATATATTCTAAGCAGTAGCCATGATTAATTTTATGATTTTTGGAAATGCCCTGGCATTTTTAATAAAGCCCTGAAGCTACAGAAATAATAGAATAAATAAGAAAAACAGAAAAAAAAGAGAGAAACTTACCTGGCGCAGCCCAGCTAACTCACCAGCCGGCCAACCTAGCGGCCCAACACTGTGCTGGCCCGCGCCAGCCAGCTGCTTCTTCGCCGCCAGGCAGGCAGCGAGGTGATGACGGCGTGCCCGAGCTCCCCACGGCGTCACCTGCTTGCCGCCCGCGCCCTGGATGCCTCGACGCCTCCATGTCGCACCCCGAAGCCTCTGGACACGCCATTCCCCCTGTCTCTCTTCCTTCGCCGTTCCCCACCATAGCCGACGCCCCTACCGCCGCTCCGTCGTTGTAGCCGTGCCCTCCGTCGTCCTCGCGTCGCGTCATCGTGTCCACGAGCTCCGCCGTCGTCGATTACATCGAGGGGGTCGAGCCCCGAGCGCTCGCTCGCCCCAGAGACGCTGCACCGAGCTCGTCCTCAACTCCGGCCACCGGAGATCCCTTTCGCCGCCCCTGCCGCATCAGCTCATC
The DNA here is from genome assembly GCF_018294505.1 of Triticum aestivum. NCBI lineage: Eukaryota > Viridiplantae > Streptophyta > Magnoliopsida > Poales > Poaceae > Triticum > Triticum aestivum. The sequence goes on from NC_057806.1 coordinate 495,228,632, forward strand.
CCCGATCTCTCCAACTGCCTCGACGAGACCCCTGTGAGCTCAGCCACCTCCCCACCCTCTCCGTTCTCTCTCTCGACCCACGTAGCGACTGCATGTAGATCACCCACACGCACCGCCATGGAGGTCTTCGCCGACGAGGCTCCGGCCACCCAATGGCCACGCCACCCTGTCCACTAGTCCTACCGCACCTTCAGGAGCTCAACGCACCAAACCTCGCGCCTCCCTGTACCCCCTAGCGACTAGTTCATCCTCACCCGAGCTTCGGCCGCGCCCAAACTTGTCGCCGGCGATGTTTCCGGCCACCCCAGCTCCACCCACTGCCACCAATCGACGCGGCTTCCTCCCCGCATCACGTAGATAGTCTCCGCCGTCCTTTTGGTCGCCGGAGTGCAAATCCCGTGCTGCTCCGCCGCGTCTGGCCTCGCCGGCGGCTAGACGCCGGCGAATTGACCCTGTTTGACCCCGTGTGGGCCCAGGTTGACCCCCTGAGTCTATGACAGGTGGGGCCGGTCTGCTAATTAGTTTAGGATTAGTTTTATGTCATGCTGACGTCACACCTATGTCATGCTGACGCATTAATTCAATTACTAGATTTATCCTTTAATAGGAAATTCCAGAAAATAGCCAAAACTTCTAAAAATCATAGAAAATCAACCATAGCTCCAAATGCAAAGTTTTATATATGAAAAATGATCAGAAAAATTCAATCTATCCATCTGTAATGGTTTCATGCATGACAAAACAAGACAACCTTGCTGTCTAAGCAATATAAGATGATGCACTAATAAGGCTAAGTTAAATGTGCTATCATTTGAATCTTTGATTCAAAAGGGTTCATACCTTTCTGTTTTAGCTTGCTTAGGCCAAGACACATTCATTTTGCCATGTCATAGCATGCATCATATTGTTGCATATTGCCATGTGTTGATTATGTTCGGTGTGTCTTTCGTGGTAGGTTCTGCCTCCGAGGATAACCCCGAGTATCCGTCTGAAGGGCAGTACCCTACTACCACTACAACAGGCAAGCAACCCATTGATCATTCCCATACAAACCCATGTTCTCGCCTCTGCTCTTGTTTACTGCATTAAGACAACCCGATTCAAACTGCTGTGTGCTACGGTAGTTGAACCCTTATCATCTGCATGACCTGTCATTGCCACAGTAACTAGATGAAACCCACTAGCATGTGTAGGAGTTGATTGAGCCATGTATGTGATTCCTACCTTGCTATGCCCGCTATGCTTAGAGTTGTGTCAGGTCTGGTTCATCTGGGTGATGGGCTAGAGTGAAATGATTATGTCGGTAATGTGAGGGATGTGTTGAACATGTTTTGGTAAAGGTATCAATGAGAGGCCATGTAGGAGTACATGGTGGGTTGTTTCATTGAGGCCGTCCATAGGAACTGAGATCTGTATGTGTGATTTAAGATGCAGTTACTACCATACATTGGGCCCGAAACCAATGGACCCTCTCGGCTTCTTAATCACCCTAGTACTCTGTGCAGGAGTTGCAAATAGTTTCTGGTGTTTGTAGGTTATGTGTTGGCGGCCGTGCGTAGCGCTGACCCTAGGGGTGGGCTATGTTGCGGTAGATACACCGTGGCACGATGTACCGAGTCACCCGTTTGGTGTCTCGGGAACCCTGTTCACATCGTTCGGGGACGTATGTGGAAACCTCGGCCAGACTCCCTGCGGATGGAACCTGGATAGGCGATACACCTGGACTAGAGACTTGAGTGTTTGGGTTGGACGTGGCCGACACCCTCGTTGGGTTTCCGCTTGAAGGTTGCCGAGTACATGTCGTGTAAACGGCGGTAAGTGGTGAAAGCGTGTATAAAGAAGTACACCCCTGCAGGGTATAAACTATTCGAATAGCCGCATCCACGGTAAAGGACTACTTGGTTGCCTATACAGTTCATAGACAAGTTAATGGATACTACTAAAAGACTCAAGATAAGTGTGAGTACCGAGGATAGCCCTCTCGTAGGATGACGAGGGAGGATCCCCGGTGGAGTATTGTGTTGGTGAGTAGTGGACTCGTGTGCGAAAACTATTTTACTAGTGGAGTTCCGTACGATAGCCTAGCCAAGAGTCAAAGCTGGCTTGCTGCAATAACCCCACCACCTTCTTGAGAATGAGCATGTATAGTAGGTTCTGTTGTAAGACTTGCTGAGTACCTTTGTACTCATGTTTGCTTAATTACTGTTTTCAGAGGACAACACCACCCCCTCCGATGGGTTCTACGTAGGCCTTGATGTCGACGAGTGACTAGCCACCCAAGTGGTGATCCTGGCCATGGAGGGCCCTATGTAGATAGACAGGCTTCGGAAGCCTTCTTGCTTTCTAGTGTCTGTACTCAGACTATTTACTTCCGCTTGTGCTTGTATGCTTGTATGACTTGAGTGTCGGGTCATGTGACCCCTACCTGTATGAACTTGTTCTGTATGGCTCTCTGGAGCCTTTAAATAAAGTACTTGAGTTGTAGAGTTTTGTTGTGATGCCATGTTGTATATACTCATATCGGGCATATTGTGTGTATGATTGAAATGCTTGGTATGAGTGGGATCCGACAATCTAGTTGTTTATCCTTGGCAGCCTTTCTTATGGGGAAATGTAGTCTAGTGTTCCTCGAGCCATAGTAGTCCGCTACAGCCCGGTTCACCAAAGTCCTGCTAGCCTAGCACTATTGCTCAGGACACTTGACTGGCCGGCATGTGTTTCACTTCGTTCCTATGTCTGTCCCTTCGGGGAAATGTCACGCGGTGACATCCGGAGTCCTGCCTAGCCTGTTACAGCCCGGGTTCCCCGAAGTCCTGTTAGCCCAGTGCTACATCCCGGATTCACTCGCTGATGACCGACATTCTCGATGTGATTCATGTATGCCTGTCTCCATAGGTCTGTGCCGCTTTGGGTTCATGACTAGCCATGTCGGCCCGGGTTCTCTGTCATATGGATGCTAGCGAGACTATCATATACGTGAGCCAAAAGGCACAAACGGTCCTGGGCCATGGTAAGGCGACACCCGTGGGATACCGTGCGTGAGGCCGCAATGTGATTTTAGGTGTTACCGGCTAGATCGATGTGACTTGGAATTGGGGTCCTGACAGCGTTGGCCTCAGAGCTGGACTGCCTGTAGGTTCGTTGATCCAATCTGGTCGATGTCGAGTCTAGAAATGCTTTAGTTACATGTAGGGGAATTGATTGTGGGAGGGAACGTAAGGCTCTTTTACTCCTTTACCTTATGCCCTCTGATCTGAGTCATTCTCTTCTCATTCAACTTGGGTTAAGGACTAGGCTCTCTTCCTCTGTCAGGTTCACGTGTTACTAATCTGTAGTAGCTTATAGGATTGTTGTTACAAGCCTCAGTACAGTTTCTACTACCTTTAGTATGTTGCTAGTTGAATCAGAACCTTGATATGATGTTGTTGAGTGGTATTGCAAACTGTTGTGGATGTCTCAAATCTTTTTCTGAGCATTTACAGCTGTTATGCTGTCCAATTTTCCCTAGAAATTCTAATGTCTTTGCATTGTGGTTGTGCTTTCAGATGGCGAACCGTGCTCAAAACCAAGTGGTTCATCTGACCCGGTGCCTCGATGTGCCTGGTCATACTGCTATGTTAGTCCGGGTAATGATCGAGACGGGTTACCATTGGTATCCCGAATACACCGTCGAAGAGCAATTCTGAGACTTTAATCAAAGCCAATATTTCTACACCGTCCGGATATTTCCTTCTTATCCTGGATCTACCGAGCCCCTCCACTATTCCTATGGACTCGGGGTTACTGTTGAGATGGCTGTGCAGGATGCTGCCTATTCCATGATGACCATCATGCGAGTCCGGACTGGCCTGCTTCGGAACACCGACTTCCGTTACATGCCAGCTTCACTTCCGGGAGCGCAAGGGTATCTTCAGGCTATCTATGCTAACTCCACTCAGGAGGACTCATTAACTCGTACCACTGCCGAGATGCTCGAGGATAAGGACCGAGAGAATCGGGCCTTGAGGCTGGAGCTTTTCAACACCCGTGCTGATCATTGGGCCACATTGACTCGGTTTGCACCTGCGGTGCAAGCAGGATGTATGGATACAAGGGATCTGTATCCTGTGAGATCTGCTCTGCCAGACATGGTGGATTGGCGTGATGTGGGAGGCATCACCCCACCCCGTGGTCCCCGCAGGCCACCGTTTGTTGGTCCAAGACCTCATCCTAGCCCCTTTGGTCCACAAGCTCTTCAGGACCGTCTGTTCCCGGATGATCACGTTGAACTTCCAGGCTATGGAGGTGACTTCTATGAGGACTACTACGGAGCTGTCTGAGTTAGTAGTAGTATCACTAGTATTGTAATACTTGTATCTCCACTGTCCTGCGTGACTTGTAGAATATGACTTTGTGTGTAATCAATTCCGGAGGTGTAGACAAATAATGTATAGGAGCTTGGAATGCCTCCGATGAGATGTAACGTCTTTCATCATAGTTGTACTGTAGCCTGGGCTTGTACTAAACTATGTATGGTGTGTATGACCGTTGGTATATATATGGCAGTTTTATATTACCATGACATACGGATGGACATCTCTGCATTCTGTGTTATCCATTACATTCTGCACTTCCTTGCTAAGTTTGAGCCATCCTTATCTAAACCGTTGTCTTGTTTTCTCCTAGGATGGTCAACACCCGCAGCAACCCTGCGGCCCCGGAGCAGGGGGAAGCCAATGCAACTTGGGGTGAAAATCTGCCTCACCCGCCTTCTCTGGCCGAAGTGATGCTGGAGGCGGAATGAAACAAGCGTGAGACTAATCGCCTATTAGAGCGGATTGAGCAGAACACTGCACGCCATCAGCGAAATGACTTGGTGTCAATCAATGACTTTATCAAGCTGTACCCACCAAAGTTTAACCATTATGTCGAGCCCCTCGACGCGGATGACTGGCTTCGCAGCATCACCCACAAGCTACGTTCTGCCAATGTAGCCGAAGCTGACAAGGTTACTTATGCTGCCTATCACCTTGAAGGCCCTGCTAGCCTTTGGTGGGAAAACTTTGAAGCTATGCGCCCGGTCGGTCAAATCAATACTTGGGCTGAATTTAGTGAGGATTTCCATGAGCATCACATTCCGGAAGGTCTCATGGATCGCAAGAGGGAGGAGTTCTGCAATTTCACCCAAGGAAGACTGACTGTGGATGCATATAGTCGTGAATTTGGTAATCTGGCATGATATGCTCCTGAAGAAGTATCTACCGACGCTAAGAAGCAGGCAATGTTCCGCAAGGGACTTAGCCCTGAGCTTCGCCGCGATCTTCGTCTTCACGAGTGCACCTCCTTTCAAAAGTTGGTCAACAAAGCCATCAGTGCTGAGTCAGGTCAGTCTGACTATGACGCTTCACGCAAACACTCATGTGATATTGGCTCTTCATCTGGCTCTGGAGCTCAGAAGCGCCGGGTGTGGATCCCAAGCACGGCACTGCCACCCAGGTTCATCCCGAGGCCATCCTTTGAGGCACCTCGTCCCAACCAGCAGTTTGCACTGCCCAAGCCCTATGGTGGCCCCGCTGCTAATGCTGCTCCACGTCCCAGTGTGGCGACGTGTTTCAAGTGTGGAGAGCCGGGTCACTATAGTCGAGAGTGTCCCCAGAATAACCCCAATCAGACTGGAAAGTCTGTTGGCCATGGTAAGCCAGCGGGAAAGACATTCTACGCCAAGCCAGTCACCACTGCACGTGGCCATGTCAACTATGTCTCAGCCGAGGGGGCTCACGAGGATCCTAACGTCGTCATTGGTACGCTCCATGTTAATTGCCATCCGACATCTGTTCTTTTCGATACTGGAGCATCTCATTCATTCATATCCGAGAACTATGCTCGATTGCATAACACGAAATTCTGTGACATGCCCTCTACCATGGAAATTCAAACCCCTGGCTCTAGATGGCAAACTTCTAGAGTAAGCCATGGGAACGGAATTCTTGTTGATAGACTTGTCTTCCTTGCATCCTTAATAGCTCTCAAATCCTTGGACATAAACATCATTTTGGGTATGGACTGGATGTCAGCTCATTATGCTAAGATTGATTGTGCCACTAGAACCGTTCAACTTACTCACCCATCGGGCAAGACAGTCAATGTCTTAACTCGAGTGGCCAAGCGCCAGCTTTACTCCCTAAATGCCAACCCCCTTACAGACCTTAAGGATGTTCCGGTAGTCCGGGACTTCCCGGATGTCTTTCCCGAGGAACTGCCAGGTGTTCCACCTGATAGGGATGTCGAGTTCGTGATAGACCTTGTTCCAGGAACCGTTCCAATTTCTAGAAGACCCTACAAGATGGCACCCTTAGAACTAGCCGAGCTTAAGAACCAACTCGATGAGTCCTTGAAAAAGGGTTTCATCCGTCCTAGTTCCTCTCCTTGGGCTTGCCCCGTCCTCTTTGTTAAGAAGAAGGATGGAACGGATCGAATGGTTGTAGATTACCGACCAGTCAACTTGGTCACCATCAAGAACAAGTATCCGCTTCCCAGGATCAACGATCTGTATGATCAGCTCGCTGGATCCTCAGTCTTTTCCAAGATGGATTTGAGGTTGGGCTACCATCAAATCAAAATCAGAAACAGGGACATTCCCAAACGGCCTTTGTTACCCGTTATGGCCAATACGAGTACACCATTATGTCCTTCGGTTTAACCAATGCTCCAGCCACCTTCTCCTGGTTAATGAACTCGGTCTTCATGGAGTATTTGGATAAATTCGTCATAGTTTATCTCGATGACATACTCATCTACTCCAAGAATGAAGAGGAACATGCCGAACATCTAAGGCTGGTATTGATGAAACTTCGAGAGCATCGCCTTTGTGCCAAATTCTCCAAGTGTGAATTTTGGTTGCCAGAAGTGACCTATCTAGGCCATGTAATCTCTGGTAAGGGTATTGCTGTCAATCCCGAGCGAGTTCAAGCCGTCCTTGATTGGACTCCACCTGAGACGGTCAAGCAAGTCCGGAGCATCCTTGGCTTAGCGAGCTATTGCCGCCGCTTTGTTGAGAATTTCTCCAAGGTTGCTAAACCTCTAACTGAACTCCTCAAGAAAGATAAAAAGTTTGAGTAGACCCCACAGTGCGAGTTCAGCTTTTAGGAACTAAAAAGACGCCTGCCATCTTCTCCCGTACTGGTACCACCAGATTCCTCCAAGGACTTTGTTATCTATTGCAACGCCTCTGGACAAGGACTAGGTTGCATACTCATGCAGGATCGTCCGGTAATTGCCTATGCTTCACGGCAATTACACCCACATGAGGAAAACTATCCCACACATGATCTAGAGCTTGCAGCTGTAGTCCATGCACTCAAAACTTGGCGACATTACCTTCTTGGTAATCGTTGTGAGATCTTCACCGATCACCAAAGTCTGAAATATATCTTCACCCAACCAGATTTGAATCTCAGGCAAAGACGTTGGGTCGATTTGATCTCGGATTACGACTTAGGAATAACTTACACCCCGGGCAAAGCCAATGTCATGGCTAATGCGCTAAGTCGTAAATCTTATTGTAACAACCTGATGTTACACCAAAGTCAACCACTTCTCCACAAGGAATTTCGTAAACTCAATCTTCACATTGTTCCTCAAGGATTCCTATCCACACTGGTGGCGAAACCTACCCATGCGGATCAGATCATCAAGGCACAGAAGGTAGATCCGGGAATCTCCCGTATTAAGAGAAGCATTAAGAAAGGAGTTGTGAATTGTTTCTCCGTTGATGATCAAGGTGTCGTATAATTTGGAAACCTCTTAGTGGTTCCAAAGGCACGAAACCTGAGGCGGCTGATCCTTAAGGAAGCTCATGAATCCCCTCTCACCATTCATCCCGGTAGTACTAAAATGTATCAAGACCTACGCCAGAGGTTTTGGTGGACTAGGATGAAGAGAGAAATCGCTCAATACATTGCTAATTGCGATGTTTGTCGTCGTGTTAAAGTAGAGCATCAACAGCCTGCTGTCACCCTTCAACCTTTGGCTATTCCTGAGTGGAAATGGGATAAAATCAGTATGGATTTCATCACTGGGTTTCACAGGCCCAAGAGAGGGAATAATGCCATCTTCGTCGTGATCGACCTTCTTTCCAAAGTAGCCCATTTCCTACATGTTCGTGAGAGTATCACCGCTAGCCAGCTAGCTGACTTATACATCTCCCGAATAGTGTCTCTTCATGGTGTCCCATTGGAAATTAACTCAGACCGAGGGAGTCTCTTCACCTCTCGATTTTGGGAAAGTTTCCAAGATGCTATGGGAACTCGTCTCTCTTTTAGCACCGCCTTCCACCCTCAATCAAGTGGTCAAGTAGAGCGAGTCAATCAAATTCTGAAAGATATGCTCCGATCTTCTGTCATCTCATTCGGATTGGATTGGGAGAAATGCCTTCCATTCGCGGAGTTTGCTTATAACAATAGTTATCAGGCTAGTTTGGGCAAAGCTCCTTTCGAAGTTCTCTATGGAAGAAAATGTCGAATGCCTCTTAACTGGTCAGAAACCGGGGAAAGACAACTCTTTGGCCCGGATATGATTCAGGAAGCAGAAGAGCAGGTTCGCGTTATTCGTGAGAAATTGAAAACAGCCCAATCTCGTCAAAAGAGCCAATATGATCGTAAACATAAGCTCATGACTTATGAAGTCGGTGAGAAGTCTTACCTTCGGGTTACTCCGTTAAAGGGAACCCATCGTTTCGATATCAAAGGCAAGTTGGCTCCTCGTTACATCGGACCCTTTCGCATTCTTGCCAAACGAGGAGAAGTTTCCTACCAATTGGAACTACCTTCGCATCTTTCCAGAGTTCACGATGTCTTCCACATTTCTCAACTTAGGCGTTGCTTCGCGGATCCTATCCGTGGAGTGGACCACGAAATGCTTGATCTACAAGATAACCTCTCATATCGGGAATATCCCGTTCGTATCCTTGATCAAGCCGAGCGTACCACTCGACGTCATAATATCAAGTTTCTCAAGGTTCAATGGTCACACCATTCCGAGAAAGAAGCCACTTGGCAAAGGGAAGATCGCCTTCGACTCGAGTACCCCACCTTCTTTCCGGAGGATCCTAAATCTCGGGACGAGATTCTTTTGAGTGGGGGTGAGTTGTCACACCCTAGCTAGTTCAAGCATCAGAGTGTGCATCATGTTTAAATTCCTCTTATATTTGAAATGGGGAAGACAGAACCCCCAGCACCCCTGGAACAACTAGGGTTTACTAAAAACTTTTTCAATGAACCTGAAATGCCCTTCTAAAAAGCCCACCCTTTTTGTATTGGGTTAAAACCTTTGACAAAAATGGTGCACATTTTTCTAGGACATCTAAGGTCATTGGATTAATCCTTTTAGTATTTGCATTTGGGCATTTAAATGCTATAAAATATTTTAAATGCTCAAATAATCATAAACTAAAATGTTTGATGTTGGATATATTCTAAGCAGTAGCCATGATTAATTTTATGATATATGGAAATGCCCTGGCATTTTTAATAAAGCCCTGAAGCTACAGAAATAATAGAATAAATAAGAAAAACAGAAAAAAGAGCGAGAGAGAAACTTACCTGGCGCAGCCCAGCTAACTCACGAGCCGACCAACCTGGCGGCCCAGCACTGTGCTGGCCCGCGCCAGCCAGCTGCTTCTTCCCCGCCAGGCAGGCAGGGAAGTGACGCCGGCATGCCCGAGCTCGCCACGGCGACACCTGCTTGCCGCCCGCGCCCTGGACACCTGGACACCTCCACGTCGCATCCCGAAGCCGCTGGACACGCCATTCCCCCTGTCTCTCTTCCTTCGCCGTTCCCCACCATGGCCGACGCCCCTGTCGCCGCACCATCGTCATAGCCATGCCCTCCATCGTCCACGCGTCGCGTCATCATGTCCACGAGCTCCGCCGTCGTCGATTACATCGAGTGGGTCGAGCCCCGAGCGCTCGCTCGCCCCGGAGACGCTACACCGAGCTCGTCCTCAACTCCGGCCACCGGAGATCCCTTTCGCCGCCCCCGCCGCATCAGCTCATCCCCGACCTCTCTGACTGCCTTGACGAGATCCACGTGAGCTCAGCCACCTCCCCACCCTCTCCGTTCTCTCTCTCGAGCCCCGTAGCGACTTCATGTAGATCACCCGCACGCACCGCCGCGGAGCTCGTCGCCGACGAGGCTCCGACCACCCAATGGTGATGCCACCCTGTCCACTAGTCCTACCGCACCTTCAGGAGGTCAACGCACCAAACCTCGCGCCTCCCCGTGCCCCCTAGCGACTAGTTCATCCTCACCCGAGCTCCGGCCGCCGGCGACGTTTCCGGCCACCCCAGCTCCACCCACTGCCACCACTCGACGCGGCTTCCTCCCCGCATCACGTAGATAGTCTCCGCCGTCCTTTTGGTCGCCGGAGTGCAAATCCCACGCTGCTTCGCCGCGTCTGGCCTCGCCGGCGGCTAGACGCCGGCGAGTTGACCCTGTTTGACCCCGTGTGGGCCCAGGTTGACCACCCCTGAGTCTATGACAGGTGGGTCCGGTCTGCTAATTAGTTTAGGATTAGTTTTAACTAATTTTAATTAGTTTAGTCACTGACATGTGGGCCCAGGCCCCACTGACAGCTAATTAGTGTTAATTTAATTCTGTTAATTAGCTGAGTCACTGACAGACAAGGCCCACCAGTCAGGTTTGACCTGGCCGACCCAGTTGACCCGCTGACGTCACACCTATGTCATGCTGACGCATTAATTCAATTACTGGATTTATTCTTTAATAGGAAATTCCAGAAAATAGCCAGAACTTCTAAAAATCATAGATAATCAACCATAGCTCCAAATGCAAAGTTTTATATATGAGAAATGAGCAGAAAAATTCAATCTATCCATCTGTAATGGTTTCATGCATGATAAAACAAGATAACCTTGTTGTCTAAGCAATATAAGATGATGCACTAATAAGGCTAAGTTAAATGAGCTATCATTTGAATCTTTGATTCAAAAGGGTTCATACCTTTCTGTTTTAGCTTGCATTAGGCCAAGACACATTCATTTTGCCATGTCATAGCATGCATCATATTGTTGCATATTGCCATGTGTTGATTATGGTCGGTGTGTCTTTCGTGGTAGGTTCTGCCTTCGAGGATAACCCCGAGTATCCGTCTGAAGGGCAGTACCCTACTACCACTACAACAGGCAAGCAACCCATTGATCATTCTGATACAAACCCATGTTCTCGCCTCTGCTCTTGTTTACTGCATTAAGACAACGCGACTCAAACTGCTGTGTGCTATGGTAGTTGAACCCTTATCCTCTGCATGACCTGTCATTGCCACAGTAACTAGATGAAACCCACTAGCATGTGTAGGAGTTGATTGAGCCATGTATGTGATTCCTACCTTGCTATGCCCGCTATGCTTAGAGTTGTGTCAGGTCTGGTTCATCTGGGTGATGGGCTAGAGTGAAATGATTATGTCGGTAATGTGAGGGATGTGTTGAACATGTTTTGGTAAAGGTATCGATGAGAGGCCATGTAGGAGTACATGGTGGGTTGTTTCATTGAGGCCGTCCATAAGAACTGAGATCTGTATGTGTGATTTAAGATGCAGTTACTACCATACATTGGGCCCGAAACCAATGGACCCTCTCAGCTTCTTAATCACCCTAGTACTCTGTCCAGGAGTTGCAAATAGTTTCTGGTGTTTGTAGGTTATGTGTTGGCGGCCGTGCGTAGCGCTGACCCTAGGGGTGGGCTATGTTGCGGTAGATACACCGTGGCACAGTGTACCGAGTCACCCGTTAGGTGTCTCGGGAACCCTGTTCACATCGTTTGGGGCCGTATGTGGAAACCTCGGCCGCACTACCTGTGGATGGAACCTGGATAGGCGATACACCTAGACTAGAGACTTGAGTGTTTGGGTAGGCCGTGGCCGACACCCTCGTTGGGCTTCCGCTTGAAGGTTGCCGAGTACATGTCGTGTAAACGGCGATAAGTGGTGAAAGCGTGTATGAAGAAGTACACCCCTGCAGGGTATAAACTATTCGAATAGCCGCGTCCGCGGTAAAGGACTACTTGGTTGCCTATACAGTTCATAGACAAGTTAATGGATACTACTAAAAGACTCAAGATAAGTGTGAGTACCGAGGATAGCCCTCTCGTAGGATGACGAGGGACGATCCCCGGTGGAGTATTGTGTTGGTGAGTAGTGGACTCGTGTGCGAAAACTATTTTACTAGTGGAGTTCTGTAGGATAGCCTAGCCAAGAGTCAAAGCTGGCTTGCTGCAATAACCCCACCACCTTCTTGAGAATGAGCATGTATAGTAGGTTCTGTTGTAAGACTTGCTGAGTACCTTTGTACTCATGTTTGCTTAATTACTGTTTTCAGACGACAACACCGCCCCCTCCAATGGGTTCTACGTAGACCTTGATGTCGACGAGTGACTAGCCACCCAGGTGGTGATCCTGGCCATGGAGGGCCCTATGTAGATAGACAGGCTTCGGAAGCCTTCTTGCTTTCTAGTGTCTATACTCAGACTATTTACTTCCGCTTGTGCTTGTATGCTTGTATGACTTGAGTGTCGGGTCATGTGACCCCTACCTATATGAACTTGTTATGTATGGCTCTCTGGAGCCTTTAAATAAAGTACTTGAGTTGTAGAGTTTTGTTGTGATGCCATGTTATATGTACTCATATCGGGCATATTGTGTGTATGATTGAAATGCTTGGTATGAGTGGGATCCGACAATGTAGTTGTTTATCCTTGGCAGCCTTTCTTATGGGGAAATGTAGTCTAGTGTTCCTCAACCATAGTAGTCCGCTACAGCCCGGTTCACCGGAGTCCTGCCAGCCCAGCACTACTGCTCAGGACACTTGACTGGCCGGCACGTGTTCCACTTTGTTCCTATCTCTGTCCCTTCGGGGAAATGTCATGCGGTGACATCCGGAGTCCTGCCTAGCCTGCTACAGCCCGGGTTCCCCGGAGTCCTGTTAGCCCAGTGCTACAGCCCGGATTCACTCACTGATGACCGACATGGTCGATGTGATTCATGTATGCCTGTCTCCATAGGTCTGTGCCGCTTTGGGTTCACGACTAGCCATGTCGGCCCGGGTTCTCTGTCATATGGATGCTAGCGACACTATCATATACGTCAGCCAAAAGGCGCAAATGGTCCCGGGCCTTGGTAAGGAGACACCCGTGGGATACCGTGCGTGAGGCTGCAATGTGATATGAGGTGTTACCTGCTAGATTGATGTGACTTGGAATCGGGGTCCTGACAACAGGCACCTTCAATGCAGACGGAGCGCTTGATGACTTCGAGCCTTGGACATGCCTCCACCAGCCGCCACACCAGCCCAAAATAGCTCCCAAGCAGGGCCCCTCCAGGCCACAGCCGAACTATGAGGCGCTTCATGGCCTGTTCGGCCGCTTTGTGGAGCTCGACCAGTTGCTTCAGCTGGTCGCTCAGGGGCACGTGGTGTCCGGCCTCAGCATACTGAGACCAGAACACCTTCTCTGTCGAGCTACCCTCCTCGGCTCGATAGAATGCGGCGGCATCGGACACACTTTGGGGAAGATCTGCGAACGCTCCTGGAGAGCTCCGGATTCGGGTAAGTAACAAGTAACTCACGTTTATGTGTTTGCTTTGCATAAAGAATTCCTTACCCGCCGCTATCTTATTCACCTCATCCAACTCCTGGAGGGTCTTCTGGGATTCGGCCTTGGCAGACTTGGCACTTTCAATAGCCATCGCAAGCTCGGATGCTCGCGTCTTTGAGTCAAGCTCCAAACTCTCATGTTTTTCCATGAGAGCCTGGAGCTCTTGCCGTACCTTGCCAACCTCGGCCTCATTCTTCTCCCGCTCGGTGCGCTCCGTGGCTGCCTTCTTCTCGGCCTCGACCAGCGCTTGCTTAAGGGTCGTCACCTCAGACGTGGCCCCTACAATAGCCATGATAATCCTGTCATTTTTTGCAATTGCATATTTTTATATATAATTAAACATGGTATTTCTTACCTTCATTGTCCTCGAGCTGCTTATTGGCACACCCGAGCTCTTGCTCGGACCGCTTGAGGCTCTGCTTTAGCATGTCCACTTCCGCAGTCAGTGCGGCGGACGCAAGCAGAGAAGCGTGCATACGCATATTGACTCCTTTTTGTTAGATTCCTGCGAATTTTATTTGATCCTCTATTCGGCTTTTCTTCCCGAACGCCAAACAGAGCATCAGGGGCTACTGTCTATGCGGTAATATTATTTACACATTCTTTACTTACCTCAAAGCCTATTAAAAGGCTAGTACAAGCTTCACTCAGTCCGCTCTTGGCGGTTTGAACCTTCTGGACCACCGCACTCATAATGGTGTGGTGCTCCTCGTCGATGGAGGCGCCTTGGAGCGCCTCCAACAGGTTGTCCGGCGCCTCCGGTTGGACAGGGGTCACCGGCACGGTGGGCTTGCTACTCTTGGAAGGAGGTCCCCCGCCGGACTCTGGAACCTTTGAAGGTTTTGGAGCGGTGTCCGGCCTAGAGCCAGACTTGGAGCCCTGGGGGGTTTCATCCCCTTTACTCCTGGAGTCCGGGAGGTCGCCTTGGGGCGCCTCCAGGACCACCTCCTCCCGGCTTGGAACCTGTTGGGACAACACCTCGGTGTCATCCATAGGGCGGGGGGAGGAAGCCGTCAGAAGCGAGTTCACATCCTACGAGTCCAATGAGCCGCTCGACGATGCGTCGAGCCGGTCTTTGGGTGGGCTGCATAAACATATTCGACATAAGGGAAAGTTGTGCAATAAACGAATACTATGAATTACTCTAGTATCCGGATACTTACGATTTTGCCAGGGGCTTGGCCCTGGGTAGCCACTCCTCTCCGCCATCGTCGGCATCGGTGGAGTAGTCCGGAGGAAGGGTTTTCCCCTTCTTGGACCCTCCGGCCTCCCCAGAGAGGTCGGCCTTCCTTTTCTTCTCTCCTCCCGCTGGAGGGGGAGAGGCCTCTTCTTCTTCCTCCTCGTCTTCATGGGAGGAATGCGCCTCGGAACCGTCGGATGATGGATCCGACACCTCCTGGCGCCGGGCACTCTTTCGAGTCCCCGTGGCCTTTTTCGCGGCCTTCTTCTTCGGCACCACATAGGGTGCCGGAACCAGCAGCTT
This sequence comes from Triticum aestivum, assembly GCF_018294505.1. Lineage (NCBI taxonomy): Eukaryota > Viridiplantae > Streptophyta > Magnoliopsida > Poales > Poaceae > Triticum > Triticum aestivum. Next base: position 495,243,759 of record NC_057806.1, read on the forward strand.
CGCCAAGCGAGCGTCCGCTGGGCCTTCAGGCAAAGGAGCCAGACAGTTGATCTATCCGGACGTCACCTGCCAATCCTGTCAAAGGTAAGGGAGCTTAGATCCCGCATGGAGTCAACCTATGAAAAACTGATACCCTGTAAAAGGAAAAAAAACAGCTTACCGCATGGGCGTGACGCTGCGTACTGAATCCGCGATCCTCGGTAGCGGATGCGGGGGCCTCGGCGCCCTTGAAAAGCACCTTCCAGGCATCTTAGTACGTCTTGTCGAAGAGCCTGCTGAGAGTTTGGTGCCGCACTGGGTCGAACTCCCATAGCATGAAAGCCCGTTGTTGACACGGGAGGATCAGGCGGATGAGCATAACCCGGACAATGTTGACAAGTTTGAGCTTCTTGTCCACCAGGGTTTGGATGCATGTTTGGAGTCCGGTCAGCTCTCCTTTTTTACCCCACGACAGGACCGTCTCCTTCCAGGAGGTAAGTCGCGTAGGGGGTCCGGATCGAAACACGGGGGCTGCGACCCATTCGGGGTCGCGTGGCTCGGTGATGTAAAACCACCCCGATTGCCACCCCTTCAGGGTCTCCACAAAGGAGCCCTCGAGCCATAAGATGTTGGCCATCTTGCCCACCATGGCGCCTCTGCACTCCGCCTGGTTGCCACGCACCACCTTCGGCTTGACATTGAAAGTCTTGAGCCATAGGCCGAAATGGGGGCGGATGCGGAGGAAAGCCTCACACACAACGATAAACGCCGAGATGTTGACGACAAAGTTCGGGGCCAGATCGTGGAAATCCAGGCCATAGTAGAACATGAGCCCCCGGACAAATGGGTGAAGAGGGAAGCCCAGTCCGCGAAGGAAATGGGGGAGGAACACCACCCTCTCATGGGGCCTAGGGGTGGGGATGAGCTGCCCCTTTTCGGGAAGCCGGTACGCAATGTCGTTAGACAAGTATCCGGCCTTCCTCGGTTTTTTGATGTGTCCCTCAGTGACGGAGGAGACCATCCACTTGCCTCCCGCTCCGGACATGGCTGGAGAAGGTTGAGGTGGGGAGTGCGGACTTGGGCGCTGGAGCTCAAGTGCGCGTGAATGGATAAGCAAGGGAGGAAGAAGGCGTAGGTGACAAGGTGGATCCTTATCCCCTTATATGGGCGGACGCAACTACGTGTCCCCACCAGCCTGGTAAAACTCGCTTATCTCCAAGCGTCGTAATCAATGGCGCGGTTGGGTTACCCACGCCCGTATTGATGAGAATCCCAGAATAAGGGGACACGATCTCTGCTTTAACAAGATGTGCCAAGGAAACCGCCTCGCATGACGCGCTGAGGTGGGATAATGAAATGACTCGGATAAAGGCTTGGCCGTGGTGTGTCATACTACGGAATACGTCAGCAGATTAGATTTGTGTAAATATTATTCTCTCTATGGCAATATGTGGAAACTTATTTTGCAGAGCCGGACACTATGTTTGTGTTTGAAATCTTCTATGAAGTACTTGGAGGAGGAACCCGCCTTGCAATGCCGAAGACAATCTGCGCGCCGGACTCGTAGTCATTGAAGCCTGGTTCAGGGGCTACTGAGGGAGTCCTGGATTAGGGGGTGTCCGGATGGACGGACTATACCTTCAGCCGGACTCCTGGACTATGAAGATACAAGATTGAAGACTTCGTCTCATGTCCGGAAGGGACTTTCCTTGGCGTGGAAGGCAAGCTTGGCGATACGGATATGCAGATCTCCTACCATTGTAACCGACTTTGTGTAACCCTAACCCTCTCCGGTGTCTATATAAACCGGAGGGTTTTAGTCCGTAGGACAACATACACACAACAATCATACCATAGGCTAGCTTCTAGGGTTTAGCCTCTCCGATCTCGTGGTAGATCTACTCTTGTACTACCCATATCATCAATATTAATCGAGCAGGGCGTAGGGTTTTACCTCCATCGAGAGGGCCCGAACCTGGGTAAAACTTCATGTCCCTTGCCTGCTATTACCATCCGGCCTAGACGCACAGTTCGGGACCCCCTACCCGAGATCCGCCGGTTTTGACACCGACACCGATTCATATTCATACACGGTGGGCGCCAAAAACAAACTCTCGTCGGCAAATATTTGGTGCATGCGAGATTACCGTCCTATCCCCGACCGACTAGTGTTGCTGTGATGTAGTAGAAATTTGAAACGGGGGCTAAGTTTGTAAATTTCCTCGCATTTGAGACAAGCGAGCCCTGAATACATGGTTCCCCCCATACTCTCTACCTCCCTTTTCCCCATTCGTACTCCGTGGGCGCCAAAACACCCTCTCCACCCCACCCTCCTCCGTCCGCCGTTGTCCGCCACCCCATCCACCGCCGTCCTCCTCCACCATGCCGGAGCTGATACCCCGATGCCGCCGTCCATTACAAGAGATCAACCTCTCTCATCCACGGCTTCGGACCGGGATCCTTGCATCCCGTCCTCTCGCTTCATCCCCGCCCTCGTCCACCTTGCTAGCGCCGCTCCTACGACCGTCTCGTCCACCGCTCCCCGCCGCCACCGTCTACCCTCCTAGATCTGCTTCCACGCCGCCGACAGCCATTGCTACCGCAACACCATCAAATTCTTAGCAGATGCCTACATGGCGCCGCACCAGAGGCGGTACTCTTTCGTATCTGCTCAACTTATTTATCGCAGCAAGAAAATAGATCGCCACTGCTTTACTCTGATTTCTTGTCTTGGTTGCGAAGTTGCCTTTGTCCGGTTTGCACCTTCAGATCCGCCATGGCACGCTCAACACCATACTCGCAATGCTTATGGTTTTCCCCTTTTATATTCCACACTAGTTAAATCACAGTAGACTAAATTTCAAAATTGGGTCAGT
>NC_057806.1:496608180-496609129 GCF_018294505.1 Triticum aestivum
GGGGTCTATCGGAAAGAAGTAACGGAGAGGGAACACAATAAATAACAGAACAATCAAAGCATCACAAAGCGTAACAAGACAATACGCGGTGTTTGGTGTGCCCTAACGCGGTAGTAAGTGATACCGACGAAGGGGGGAAACATCCGGGAAAGTATTCCCGGAGTTTCGCGTTTTCGGACAGATGAACCGGAGGGGGAAAGTTGCGTGTTTGCTATGCTAGGGATGTGTGGCGGACGAACGGGCTGCGTATCCGGATTCATCTCTTCGTTCTGAGCAACTTTCATGTAGAAAGTATTTTAATCCGAGTTACGGATTAAAAGATATGATTTTCTAAAGATTTTACTAATTTCTGGAATTTAATTAATTATTTAACCCAACATTATCCAGAACAGTAAAAGCTGACGTCAGCATGACATCAGGGTGATGTCAGCAGTCAACGTTGACCATTGACCTGGTCAACCTGACGTGTGGGTCCAGTGGGACCCACCTGTCATTCTCTGTTTAGTTTAATTACAGGTTAGTTAATTTTAATTAGTGATTAGGTTAATCTAATCATGATTAATTAACTTAATTAATTACTTAATTAATTAATCAATTAATATTTTAATTATTTTAGTTATTATTCATTTATTTATTTAATATATTTATTTATTTATTTTATTATTTATTATTATTGTTTTTATTTTATTTTAAAAAAACGTTATGGGGCGGGGCCCCCTAGTCAGTGGCCCGGGGGGGCTAGCGGGCACAGGGCGGTGCGGGTTCGGGCGCTACCCGCACCCGTTCGTTCGGGCGCACGCCCAGGGGGGGTGGGCGGAGCCGGCAGGGCGAGGGGAGCAGGGGAGGCCGGTGGCCACGGCGAGGCGCCGGCCACGGCAGGGCGGACGGTCGCCGGAGGAGGGCGCCGAGAGGAGGCCGCGGCCCGGGGCGGCAACAAGTGCGGCCGGGC
>NC_057806.1:496610070-496613732 GCF_018294505.1 Triticum aestivum
GCAGTGGTCTCCTCTGGATCCCGATCCAGATCGGGCGAGAGGAGGGGGGGCGATTGGGTGGAGTGGGGGGTGTCGGTGGGGGTTGCGGGCTGGACCGAGGGGATAAGGAAGAGGAGCGGGGCCTACCTGGGCCGGCCTGGTTGGCCCGATGGCCAGCTGGGCCGCGGTCCAGCAGGGGGGGGGGGCTTCTCCCCCTTTAGTTTTTTTTGTTTTCTGTTTCTCTTTTGTATTTTTTTTAATTTACTTTCCTGTTTTAACTCATTTTAAATTACTTAGACATTTTATAAAAATGTGTTTACTCCACCATAATTACCTATGCCATTTTTGGCACAGACCGAACATTTTTGTTTTAATGTTTGAAAACTTTTGATGTTTGACAATATTTAAATTTTTAATTTGAAAAGTTTCGAACCGACGCGAGATTAGCAATAGTAAACGAGGTGACGTGGCATCATTAGCAGAGGTTCACTGTAGCTTAAATACCCGGGCGTCACAAAATCCAAGAAGCACTTTGTTGCTCTCTTGGAACAACTTGGTGAAGCCGATGACATGATCGAGGTTCACGAAGACACCATCACTAAGATGGAAGGGCATAGTCATGACTATGCCGATGAGATTTCGGATCTTTCCAATGCTCTTGAGGAAGAGCGTGGTCTTCGTTTGGTCTTGAGGAGTCACACAACGTTGATCATGCTAAGTTAAAGAAAGATTATGATCATGTCCTCATTGTTTCTCATGTGCTAAACTCCGAGAAGGCCGAACTTGAGGTTGATCTTGCTAGACTCAAAGAGGAGTTTGATCTACTTGACAAGGCTCACAAGGTCTTGAAGGGTGCTCATGCTAGCCTCGAAGAGTCTTATGATCAACTTCAAGTAAAGCTAACCAAGGAAAAAGCCACTTTCCCTCGTATGATGTTAATTGATAATGCAAATGCTACTAACCTGTGTTGTGAGCATGTGCATCTCGTTGAGGAGAACGCTAAGGTAAAGGGACAACTTGAGAGAGGTCTTGCGACTTGCATACAAGGCAAGAAGAACCTCAACGATCTCTTGATCAACCAAAAGGGAGTTGTGGCCAAGGAAGGGGTTGGGTACGTGCCCGACTCCAAGAACAAGAAGAAGAATGACAAGACCAAATGACCTCCTCCTCACATGCAAACCTTTGTGAAGGAGGGAGAGAGTGCCTCCGAGGAGAAGAAGAAGAACAATGCAAAGGGTGGCAATGTCAAGAAGGGCAATGCCACCCCTCCCAACAAAGCCGGTGATTTTAATCCTTCTTATGTGTTATGCTGTGCTAGTGATGGGCATATTTATGCCAAATTTGTTGGTTCTCTTCATGAATACATTGAATGGTCTATTTGGGTTCCAAAGACCCTTGTTACTAACATAAAAGGACCCATTACAAAATGGGTACCTAAAACCAAGCATTGATCTCTTGTAGGTGTTTGCTTCCGGTGGGGGATCATGGTTGCTCGATAGCGGAGCTACAAATCATATGACCGGAAGCAAGGACTTGGTGGTGGACGTGCACAAGGTTCCATCTATGCCCACCAATGTCGAGTGGGGTAACGCCTCATCTTCTAAGGTATTGGTACTTGGCAAGGTGGTCATCTCTCATGATCTCACGATCGAGAAGGTCATGCTTGTTGAGTACCTTGCATACAATTTACCTTCCGTTCGTCAACTTGCAATCATGGGCTTTGCCACTTTCTTTGATATCGATACCGTGGCCCTTTTGTGGAGCAAGACTCTTAAAGTAGCCTTTGTTGGGCATGTCGAGAACGGTCTATATGTGATTAACTTTTCGGAGCGACCCACTAACACCGCGACGTGCCTAATGGCTAAAGTTGATGTGGGATGGCTTTGGCATCGCCGTTTAGCCCATGTCAATATGAGATCTTTGCAAAGTCTTCTCAAGGGAAACCATGTCCGTGGACTAACGAATGTTAGTTTTGCTAAAGATCGTGCTTGTAGTGCTTGTATCAAAGGAAAGCTACATGAGAAGGCTCACCCTCCCACGACTATCATTTATTCAAAGAGGCCTTTGGAGCTCCTTCACATGGATCTCTTTGGGCCTCCATCCTTCGATAGTCTTGGAGGTAGGAAGTATTGCTTGGTGATTGTGGATGACTACTCAAGGTACACGTGGGTGTATTTCTTCAAGAGGAAGAGCGAGACCCAACAAACCGTCATTGACTTTGCAAATGAAGCACAACGTCAACACAATGCAAAGATCTTGACAATAAGAAGTGACAATGGCACCGAGTTCAAGAACTACACCTTGGATGAGTTTCTTAGTGATGAGGGAATCAAGCATCAATATTCCGCACCCTACACCCCTCAACAAAATGGTGTTGCGGAGAGGAAGAACCGGACGTTGATGGATGCGGCAAGGACCATGATGGCGGAGTTCAAGTCTCCGTACAACTTTTGGGCCAAAGCCATCAACGCCGCGTGTCATGCATCCAATCGGCTCTACCTCTGCAAGGGCTTGAACAAGACTCCATATGAGATACTCACCGGTAACAAGCCCAACCTCAAGTACTTCCGGGTATTCGGGTGTAAATGTTTCATTCTCAAGAAAGGTGTCCGGTTGTCTAAATTTGAGGCTAGAGCTTATGAGGGCATATTTGTTGGTTATGCTACAAACTCTCATGCTTACCGTGTCCTCAATAAATCCACGACACTTATTGAGGAGACGTGTAATGTGGAGTTTGATGAGAATAACGGCTCCCAAGTGGAGCAAAGTGGCACTTGTGATGTAGGTGATGAAATTCCTCCCCAAGCCATAAGAAGAATGGGTGTTGGCTTTATCCTACCCACTGAGGAACCCCTTGTGGCCGAAGGAGAAGGACAAAGCTCCACTCAAGTGGAGCCATGTAACACCCCGGATGTAACTTTCCCTATTTGTACTCCAACTCTTGCCGTTTCCGGCGTTAAGTTATATTTATTTCCTCGGGTTCGGGTTTTTGTCTCCGTGTGATGTTATCATTGTCATGCATCTCATATCATGTCGTCATGTGCATTGCATTTGCATACGTGTTCGTCTCATGCATTCGAGCATTTTCCCCGTTGTCCGTTTTGCATTCCGGCGCTTCGTTCTCCTCCGGTGGTCATTTCTAGCTTTCTTTCGTGTGTGGGGATTAAACATTTCCGGATTGGACCGAGACTTGCCAAGCGGCCTTGGTTTACTACCGGTAGACCGCCTGTCAAGTTTCGTATCAGTTGGACTTCGTTTGATACTCCAACGGTTAACCGAGGGACCGAAAAGGCCTCGTGTGTTGCAGCCCAACACCCCTCCAATTTGGCCCAAAACCCACCAAACTCTGCTCCATCATCTAGAGTATTCAACCACGATCGCGTGGCCGAAAACCGCACCTCATTTGGACTCTCCTAGCTCCCTCTACCTATAAAACTAGCCCCTCCTCCAATATCCCGGATCCCCTCCTCTTCAAACCCTAGATCCATCCACCGCCGCCCCCGGACGTGTCCGGAGCGGGCCGGACAACGTCTGCCGCCGCCCGCGCCCTCTCAGCACGCGCCACATGGCGTCTCCGCCCCCAGCCACCGCCGAGGCCCGCCAGCCCGAAGCCGGCCCCCTCCCCGCTCCATCCGGGCCGCGCCCGCGCCCTCGTAGCGCCGCCCGCCTCCTCTTGCTGGCGC
>NC_057806.1:496614053-496623483 GCF_018294505.1 Triticum aestivum
CGCCCCGGCCATCGCCGGCCCCAGGCCGCGCCGCTCCGGCCTCCTCCCGCCTCGCCGACGCCGGCCGCCGCCTCCCCGACGCCGGCAACCTCGGATCCGGCCAGCTACAGTGCGCGCGCCGCCGTCCTCGTAATCCGTGCAAACCCTAGGTGAAATTCGTCCAAGTCCCGGAGATTTGCAGATCTAAGTGCTCCTGTTCGAGGCTCCGTAACCTTGCATGCGTAGCTCCGATTCATTCATGTAGCATATCAAAATGTTCATCTCAGAGAGTACATCATTTTATTCCATTGCATCAATTTCATTTGAGCTCATCTTGATGCCCGAAATGCGGTTAGAAGAGGGCTACTTGAGTGAATTGTCAGATCTGCTACTCCGTTTAGCACTTTTGTCATTTTTGCCATGATTAATGTGTGCATGCTATGCCCTTGAGGTCTACATATGTTTTGTTAAGGGTTTTATCATCTTTCCAGAGATTCAACCCATGTATTTTTGTGATGTGTGAGGTGACTAGTGCAAGCTTGCAAAGTTGTGCACTTGCTAATTCTGTTTTCAGGGACTTAGTAATTTCACTAAGTCCTGGGATTGTTTATCTCACGATGCCATATGTTCATGTTGTTTCCTAGTGATCCGTGCCTCTTTTGAGGATGATTAGTAAGGGAGTTTTGTTAATCTTGCAGTGCTCTATGCATCCTTGTCTTTGTTTGCAATTATGGAGCACCCTAGCTTGAGTCAATCGAGTTCTACTTTTGCTACTTTGTGAATCTGGGCAGATTGTCAACTTGTTTGCAATTTTGCCGGTGATGTTGTAGTTGATCCGTGCATGCTATGATATTGTTCTTACCATGTCTAGCTTGTATTTTATGCCTTCTTGATGGGTGTATGCTTGTCTTGCCATGACTTGCACCGTAGTGAGTGCATCGAGCTCGTAAACATGCCTACTTGAGTTATATTTCAGCATGTGTCAGTTTTTCACCAAGTCTGAAACTGATTATGTTTTTGCTATGTTCACATGCTTGCAATTGTATTTTCTGATCCCTTTTGGCTCAAGGTCACTAAGGGACTTTTGTTAAGCTCTTTGAGTAGCTCCATGCCATGCTTTACTTTGCCATGTTCAGGTCCTGTAGCATGTAGTTTTGTTGCTCCGAAGAGTGCTACCTGATCTGAAATTCCAGACAAGTGTTAATTTCACTAAGTCTGAGAACTGTTTGTCATATGCATTTTTGCCATGCTTGTTTGAACCCGTTAATGGATGAATTGGCTGTAGCTCAGTGCTAGACTTTTGTTAAGCATCTTGTGTGCATCCCTGCCATGTATTTTGTTGTCATGTTTGGGTGCTGTAGCATGTTCATTTCATTGCATTTAGATGCCTACTTGCTATAAATCGCAGACCGGGGTCATATTTGAATCGCTTGCCATTTCCAAACCGTAACTCCGATTCCGGCGTTCTTTATATCGTTTTCAAGCGATTTCATCTCACCTTTCTAGTGGAACACTTGGTTTTCCAAGTTGAGGCCAGGTTCATGCATTTCCTGTCATATCTTGTATTTTGCATCCCGCATTGCATCCCGCATAGCATATCATCATTGCATCATATCGCTTGATCCTTGCACGTGGTTGATTGTATCCTTTTTGCTTGTTTGTCTTGTTTGGGTAGAGCCGGGAGACGAGTTCGCTAACGAGGAGCCCGTTGAGTTTGCTTTTGAGGATCCAGTCAACTCTGACAACTGTGCAGGCAAGATGATCATACCCTCGAAATCACTACTATCTTTGTTGTGCTAGTTTGCTCGCTCTTTTGCTATGCCATTGCTATGATGCCTACCATTTGCTTTCAAGCCTCCCAAATTTCCATGTCAAACCTCTAACCCACCATTGTCCTAGCAAACCGTTGATTGGCTATGTTACCGCTTTGCTCAGCCCTTCTTATAGCGTTGCTAGTTGCAGGTGAAAATTGGAGGCCGTTCCTTGTTGGAACATTTGTTTTGCTTGTTGGGATATCATTATATTATCTTGTTATCTTAATGCATCTATATACTTGGTAAAGGGTGGAAGGCTCGGCCTCTTGCCTAGTGTTTTGTTCCACTCTTGCCACTCTAGTTTCCGTCATATCGGTGTTATGTTCCCGGATTTTGCGTTCCTTACGCGGTTGGGTTATAATGGGAACCCCTTGATATTTCGCCTTGATTAAAGCTTTTCCAGCAATGCCCAACATTGGTCTTACCCTTTGCCACCTAACCTCTTTTTTCCTCGGGTTTCTGGAGCCCGCGGTTCATCTTATTTTAACCCCCCCGGGCTAGTGCTCCTCTGAGTGTTGGTCCGACCGAGTAGACTGCGGGGCCACCTCGGGGCAACTTGAGGGTTGGTTTTACTCGTAGGATGTCTCATCTGAGTGTGCCCTGAGAAAGAGATATGTGCAGCTCCTATCGGGATTTGTCGGCACATTTGGGCGGTGTTGCTGGTCTTGTTTTAACCTGTCGAAGTGTCTTGAATTACCGAGATACCGAGTCTGATCGGAACGTCTTGGGAGGAGGTCTATTCCTTCGTTGACCGTGAGAGCTTGTCATGGGCTAAGTTGGGACTCCCCTGCAGGGATTGAACTTTCGAAAGCCGTGCCCGCGGTTATGGGCAGATGGGAATTTGTTAATGTCCGGTTGTAGATAACTTGAACCATAATTAATTAAAATGAATCAACTGAGTGTGTTACCGTGATGGCCTCTTCTCGGCGGAGTCCAGGAAGCGGACACGGTGTTGGAGTAATGTTTGCGTAGGTTGCTCTCTAGTTTCTCGCTCGTGCTTTGCCTTCTCTTCCCGCTCTCTTTTGCGAATAAGTTAGCCACCATACTTGCTAGTCGCTTGCTGTAGCTCCACTCATATTTTACCTTGCCATTCCTATAAGCTTAAATAGTCTTGATCGCGAGGGTGCGAGATTGCTGAGTCCCTGTGGCTCACAGATTACTATTACACCAGATGCAGGGCCTGATGATTCCGCTCCAGGAGACGCGTATGAGCTCAAGTGGGAGTTCGACGAAGACTCTCAACGTTACTATGTTTCCTTTCCCGATGATCAGTAGTGGTGCCCAGTTGGGGGTGATTGGGACCGTGTCGCATGTTGGGTTCTCTTTTATTTTGGCGCCGTAGTCGGGCCATGAGTGTTTGGATGATGTAATGTTATTTATGTACTTGATTGACGTGGCGAGTGTAAGCCAACTATGTTATCTCCCCTTTCATTATTATATTACATGGGATGTTGTGAAGATTGCCTAACTTGCGACATATGCCTTCAATGTGATTATGTCTCTAAGTCGTGCCTCGACACGTGGGAGCTATAGTCGCATCGAGGGTGTTACAAGTTGGTAATCAGAGCCTTCCCCGACCTTAGGAGCCCCATTGCTTGATCGTTATTAGCGGCCGAGTTGTGTCTAGAAAAATGTTTTGAGTCATTTAGGAATTATATATCGGAGAGATTAGGAATTCTATTTACTTCCCAGTCTCCTCATCGCTCTGGTAAGGCATCCTGACGTAGAGTTTTGACTCTTCTCTTCTCAAATTTCACTAATTTTTTTTAGGATCACGCGGGTATCTTGGAATCGTTCCGATGGTTTTATGATGAGAACATTGTCTTGGTGCCTCCTGTCAGGGGTTTAGTGGAAGTGTCCCGGGGAGTTGAGCTATGAGGTGTTGTCATCATAATTTTATCGTTGCAGTTCTGGAATACCTGAGTTTAGTACGCCGACATCGAAAATCTCTTTTATGCAGTTCGTTGGTGAGATAACCTCGACGCCACCCAGTACTGGGGCGGGAGTTTGGGAGTATCGCCATAACTTGTATAACGGATACTTTTCAAAGGTTGAGGTAGATGGTTTCCGAAGGTTTCTTGGTTATGTGTTGAAGGATGGATACAGCTGGATGTAGGATTTGCTAGTTTGGGTGAGATATTATGCTTCCCCTGTATCCCCAACACCTGATTGCATAACCGGAAAGGTTCGGGAGTTTCATAAGTGGGAATTCTAGTAGCTCTAGTTCTTCTTCCACGGATATTGGTTTGAGATTGGGATTTCTTACTGATTTTTCGTTCTTGATCCGTACCTTGTTAATTTATTTCTCTACCTTAAATTCTACGTGGCTTCTCAATTTATGGATATGTGACCATTTCAAGAGGAATGCATTCGTTCATTTTGTTCGGATGTGAAGACTATATGTTGCAATTTTCATTCCGTTGGATTCATCTTCAACATTTGTCTATCAATGTGCTAATGGTGGTCAACCTCTTCAGGATGGCTCCTCCAACGCGCACGACTCCGAATCCTGATCCGCCACCACCTCCACCTCCTCCGGAGGCATGGCAAGCTGTGATGGCCGCAACCAATGCAAACACACAGCTGATCATGCAAATTCTCCAAGAGCGCAATCAAGGCAACCAAGGGAATCAAGGCAGCAATCAGAGTCACTTTGCTACACTCAACCAGTTCCTTGCTAACGGGCCAAAGACTTTCAGCAATTGTGTTGAGGCAACCGATGCTGACGATTGGCTAGTGGATCTGTGCAAGCATTTCGAGTGCAGTAACGTCAGGCCTGAGGACTTTGTCAAGTTCGCTTCCTTCTAACTCAAAGATCAAGCTGCAGAATGGTTCCAGCAGTACAAGGACTCCAGGGGTGGACGTGTTATCACTTGGGATGATTTCCGTTGAGATTTCCGAGCTCATCACATTCCGCAGAGCGTGGTTGAAAGCAAGCGTGAGGAATTCCGCAACCTGAAGCAAGGCTCTTTGTCTGTCTATGACTACAACAAGTTGTTCCAGAAGCTCGCCCGCTTTGCCAAGAAGGACGTCCCTGATGAGAAGAGCATGATATACCAGTTCAGGGGTGGTCTCAGAGAAGATATTCAGCTAGCTCTTGTCCTCTTTGAGCCCTTGAGATACGATGAGTTCTATAACATGGCACTGAAGCAAGAGGTTGCTCAGTTGAGGTGTGATGCTTCCAAGAAGCGAGTCAGAGATGTTACTCCTTCTTCCTCTACTCAAATGGCTAAGCAGCAGAAGTTTTGGCTTCCTCCTCCTCCGTCCCGTCAGCCGTATCAGCAGAAGAGTAAAGGTGGCCGTGGTTCTTCCCACCCACCCAACCCTGGCTTTCAGAACAAGACTTCGTCTCAAGCTCCAAGATCGAGTGCTTCGTATCACCATCCGCTTTCAGAGGTCACGTGCAACAAGTGCCAACAGAAGGGTCACTATGCCAACAAGTGTTTCAACCAGAGGCGTCTTCCTCCTCCTCTTCCTGTCAGATCGGCAAGTACAGCTGTGGTCAAGCATAACCCCAAGCACGCCAAGGTCAATTTGATGAATGCAGCTCAGGCAGAGGATTCGTCAGATGTGATCATGGGTAACCTTCCTGTCAATGCTATTCCAGCTAAAGTTCTTTTTGACACTGGTGCATCGCATTCCTTTTTGTCATGCCCTTTTGCATCGAAGCACAATGTTGATACTGAGATTATGCCCAAAGTCATGCAAGTTGTTTCTCCCGACAAGCTTTTGACTTCTAGTTTGATTGCTCCCGATATCTCTATCACATTAGGTGACTACAAGTTTCTCTCTTCTCCGGTGGTTCTTGGTAACTCGGATATTGATCTTATTCTCGGAATGGATTGGCTTTCTAAGCACAAAGCTCAGCTCGATTGTGCAGCCAGGCAGATTCAATTGACTCATTCGTCTGAGGATGTAATTGTCTTTGCCGCTCGAGATAATATCATCCGTCTGTTTTCTCTCAATGAGAAGGGTGAATTGGATGCTATCTCTCAAATTCCAGTCGTTTGCGAATATCAAGACGTCTTTCCAGAAGAGCTTCTAGGAATGCCTCCGCACCGGCCAGTTGAATTCGTTATTGATCTTGAGCCTGGTACTGAACCTGTGTGCAAACGTCCTTACAAGCTCGGACCTGAAGAGTTGAAGGAGCTGAAGAAGCAACTCGATATTCAAGAGAAAATGGGTCTCATCCGGCCTAGTTCTTCTCCGTGGGGTTGTGGTGTTCTTTTGTGAACAAGAAGGATGGAACGGACCAACTTTGTGTTGATTACCGTCCAGTGAACAAGAAGACCATCAAGAACAAATACCCACTTCCCAACATCAATGAGCTGTTCGAACAACTAAAAGGTGCCCAAGTATTCTCCAAGCTTGATCTCCGTATGGGTTATCACCAGATTCGCATTCGTGAAGAAGATATTCCCAAGACAGCTTTCAGAACAAGCTTTGGTTCATATGAATACACTGTCATGTCTTTTGGCCTCGCCAACGCTCCTCCGACGTTCTCTCGCATGATGAACTTCATCTTCAATGCCTACAACAATGACTTCGTTTTGGTCTATCTCGACGACATTCTGGTTTTCTCGAAGAACAAGGAAGATCATGCCAAGCACTTGCGTTTGGTACTCGATAAGCTTAGGGAACATCAGTTCTACACCAAGTTCTCCAAGTGTGAATTTTGGCTCGATGAGGTTCTCTATCTTGGTCATATCATCTCTGCCAAGGGCATTGCCATGAATCCTGAGAAGGTGTCTGCAATTGTGAATTGGGAACCTCCTCAGAACGTGAAGCAACTCCGCAGTTTTCTCGGTCTCGCAAGCTATTGCCGAAGATTCGTTGAAAACTTTTCCAAGATCGCGAAGCCTCTCTCTAATCTTCTTCAGAAGCACGTCAAGTACGTTTGGTCTCCGGAGTGTGATATTGCTTTCAACACTTTAAAAGAGAAATTGATCACTGCTCAAGTTCTAACTCCGCCTGATGAATCCAAACCGTACGAGGTCTTTTGTGATGCCTCTCTCCAAGGTCTTGGCGCAGTATTGATGCAAGAGAACAAAGTTGTTGCTTATACATCTCGCCAGTTGAAGCCTAATGAGAAGAACTACCCCACTCATGATCTCGAGTTGGTGGCAGTTATGCATGCTCTATTGACTTGGAGACATCTTCTATTGGGAAGAAAAGTGGACATTTTCACTGATCACAAGAGTCTCAAGTACATCTTCACTCAGCCTAATCTCAACCTCAGGCAAACTCGTTGGGTCGAAATGATTCAAGAGTATAATCCGAGTATCGAGTATACTCCAGGCAAGGCCAATGTGATTGCTGATGCATTGAGCAGGAAAGCTTATTGTAACAGTCTGATTCTCAAGCCTTATCAACCCGAGCTTCGTGAAGCCTTCCGCAAACTTAATCTGCAAGTTGTTCCTCAAGGTTTCCTCGCCAACCTTCAAGTCTCTCCTACCTTGGAAGACCAGATTCGCCAAGCCCAGCTTCTTGATGCTATGGTGAAAAAGGTGAAGATTGGGATTGCCAAGAGTCGGTCCAAGTACAAGTGCTACCGCCTTGATGACAAGGACACTCTCTTCTTCGAGGATCGTATTGTTGTACCCAAAGGTGACCTTCGTAAAGTGATCATGAACGAGGCTCACAATTCTCTCCTCTCCATCCACCCTGGGAGCACGAAGATGTATCAGGACTTCAAGCAAGCTTATTGGTGGACTCGAATGAAGCGCGAGATCGCTCAATTCGTGAATGAGTGTGATGTCTGCAGAAGAGTGAAGGCAGAACACCAAAGGCTAGCTGGTCTCCTCCAACCTCTTGCCATTCCAGAATGGAAGTTTGACCACATTGAAATGGACTTCGTGACTGGGTTTCCAAAGTACAAGCGTGGCAATGATGCTATATTCGTTGTCATCGACAAACTCACCAAAGTGGCTCATTTTCTGCCTATCAAAGAGTCGATCACTGCAGCTCAATTGGCGGAACTCTATACCTCTCGAATTGTCTCTCTGCACGGTATTCCTCAAGTGATCTCTTCAGACCGTGGCAGCATCTTTACCTCGAAGTTTTGGGATTCTTTTCAGAAGGCCATGGGCACTAACATCCGCTTCAGCACAGCTTTCCATCCTCAAACTAGCGGTCAAGTCGAGCGTGTCAACCAGATTCTTGAAGATATGCTCAGGGCTTGTGTGATCTCGTTCGGCATGAAGTGGGAGGATTGTCTTCCTTATGCTGAATTCTCCTACAACAACAGTTTTCAAGCAAGTTCGGGCAAGGCCCCATTTGAAATTCTGTATGGCAGGAAGTGTCGTACCCCTCTCAACTGGTCTAAAACCGGTGAACGTCAGCTTTTGGGTAATGACTTAATCACAGAGGCAGAAGAAATGTGCAAAGTCATTCGTGATAACCTCAAAGCAGCCCAATCCCGTCAGAAGAGCTACTATGATAGTAAGCACCGTGATTTGGCTTTCGAGATCGGAGATCATGTTTACCTCCGCGTCTCTCCTATGAAAGGTACTCGTCGCTTCGGTATCAAAGAGAAGCTTGCCCCCAGATACGTGGGACCTTTCAAGATTGTCAGCAAGAGAGGCGACCTCGCCTATCAACTCGAGCTTCCTTCAAACTTTGCAAATGTTCATGACGTGTTCCATGTCTCTCAGCTTCGAAAGTGCTTCAAGACTCCTGACCGCACCATCAACTTTGAGGACATTGAGCTCCAAGAAGATCTCTCTTATCGTGAGCACCCAGTTGCTATTCTTGAAGAGACTGAACGCAAGACTCGCAACAAGTCAATCAAATTTCTCAAAGTCAAGTGGTCACACCATTCCGACCGTGAAGCTACCTGGGAACGCGAGGATCACCTCCGTTCTGAGTACCCGACATTCTTTCAGTCCTAGATCTAGGGACGAGATCCTTTCGTAGTGGTGGAGTGTTGTAACACCCCGGATGTAACTTTCCCTATTTGTACTCCAACTCTTATCGTTTCTGGCGTTAAGTTATATTTATTTCCTCGGGTTCGGGTTTTTGTCTCCGTGTGATGTTATCATTGTCATGCATCTCATATCATATCATCATGTGCATTGCATTTGCATACGTGTTTGTCTCATGCAATCGAGCATTTTCCCCGTTGTCCGTTTTGCATTTTGGCGCTTCGTTCTCCTCCGGTGGTCATTTCTAGCTTTCTTTCGTGTGTGGGGATTAAACATTTCCGGATTGGACCGAGACTTGCCAAGCAGCCTTGGTTTACTACCGGTAGACCGCCTGTCAAGTTTCGTATCAGTTGGACTTCGTTTGATACTCCAACGGTTAACCGAGGGACCGAAAAGGCCTCGTGTGTGTTGCAGCCCAACACCCCTCCAATTTAGCCCAAAACCCACCGAACTCTGCTCCATCATCTAGATCGTTCGATCACGATCGCATGGCCGAAAACCGCATCTCATTTGGACTCTCCTAGCTCCCTCTACCTATAAAACTAGCCCCTCCTCCAATATCCCGGATCCCCTCCTCTTCAAACCCTAGATCCATCCACCGCCGCCGCCGGACGTGTCCGGAGCGGGCCGGACAACGTCCGCCGCCGCCCGCGCCCTCTCAGCACGCGCCACGTGGCGTCTCCGCCGCCAGCCGCCGCCGAGGCCCGCCGGCCC
>NC_057806.1:496624042-496637691 GCF_018294505.1 Triticum aestivum
GGCCCCAGGCCGCGCCGCTCCGGCCTCCTCCCGCCTCGCCGACGCCGGCCGCTGCCTCCCCGACGCCGGCAACCTCGATCCGGCCAGCTACAGTGCGCACGCCGCCATCCTCGTAATCTGTGCAAACCCTAGGTGAAATTCGTCTAAGTCCCGGAGATTTGCAGATCCAAGTGCTCCTGTTCGAGGCTCCGTAACTTTGCATGCGTAGCTCCGATGCATTCATATAGCATATCAAAATGTTCATCTCAGAGAGTGTATCATTTCATTCCATTGCATCATTTTTATTTGAGCTCATCTTGATGCCCGAAATGCGGTTAGAAGAGGGCTACTTGAGTGAATTGTCAGATCTGCTACTCCGTTTAGCACTTTTGTCATTTTTGCCATGATTAATGTGTGCATGCTATGCCCTTGAGTTCTACATTTGTTTTGTTAAGGGTTTTTTCATATTTCCAGAGGTGCAACCCATGTATTTTTGTGATGTGTGAGGTGACTAGTGCAAGCTTGCAAAGTGGTGCACTTGCTAATTCTGTTTTCAGGGACTTAGTAATTTCACAAAGTCCTGGGATTGTTTATCTCACGATGCCATATGTTCATGTTGTTTCCTAGTGATACGTGCCTCTTTTGAGGATGATCAGTAAGGGAGTTTTGTTAATCTTGTAGTGCTCTATCCATCCATGTCTTTGTTTGCAATTATGGAGCACCCTAGCTTGAGTCAATCGAGCTCTACTTTTGCTACTTTGTGAATCTGGGCAGATTGTCAACTTGTTTGCAATTTTGCCGGTGATGTTGTAGTTGATCCATGCATGCTATGCTATTGTTCTTGCCATGTCTAGCTTGTATTTTATGCCTTCCTGATGGGTGTATGCTTGTCTTGCCATGACTTGCACCGTAGTGAGTGCATCGAGCTCGTAAACATGCCTACTTGAGTTATATTTCAGCATGTGTCAGTTTTTCACCAAGTCTGAAACTGATTATGTTTTTGCTATGTTCACATGCTTGCAATTGTATTTTCTGAGCCCTTTTGGCTCAAGGTCACTAAGGGACTTTTGTTAAGCTCTTTGAGTAGCTCCATGCCATGCTTTACTTTGCCATGTTCAGGTCCTGTAGCATGTAGTTTTGTTGCTCCGAAGAGTGCTACCTGATCTGAAATTCCAGACAAGTGTTAATTTCACTAAGTCTGAGAACTGTTTGTCATATGCATTTTTGCCATGCTTGTTTGAACCCGTTAATGGATGAATTGGCCGTAGCTCAGTGTTAGACTTTTGTTAAGCATCTTATGTGCACCCCTCCCATGTATTTTGTTGTCATGTTTGGGTGCTATAGCATGTTCATTTCGTTGCATTTAGATGCCTACTTGCTGTAAATCGCAGACCGGGGTCATATTTGAATCGCTTGCCATTTCCAAACCGTAACTCCGACTCCGGCGTTCTTTATATCGTTTTCAAGCGATTTCATCTCACCTTTCCAGTGGCACACTTGATTTTCCAAGTTGAGGCCAGGTTCATGCATTTCCTGTCATATCTTGTATTTTGCATCCCGCATCGCATCCCGCATAGCATATCATCATTGCATCATATCGCTAGATCCTTGCACGTGGTTGATTGTATCCTTGTTGCTTGTTTGTCTTGTTTGGATAGAGCCGGGAGACGAGTTCGCTAACGAGGAGCCCGTTGAGTTTTCTTTTGAGGATCCAGTCAACTCTGACAACTGTGCAGGCAAGATGATCATACCCTCGAAATCACTACTATCTTTGCTATGCTAGTTTGCTCGCTCTTTTGCTATGCCATTGCTACGATGCCTACCACTTGCTTTCAAGCCTCCCAAATTGCTATGTCAAACCTCTAACCCACCATTGTCCTAGCAAACCGTTGATTGGCTATGTTACCGCTTTGCTCAGCCCCTCTTATAGGGTTGCTAGTTGCAGGTGAAGATTGGAGGCCGTTCCTTATTGGAACATTTGTTTTGCTTGTTGGGATATCATTATATTATCTTGTTATCTTAATGCATCTATATACTTGGTAAAGGGTGGAAGGCTCGGCCTCTCGCCTAGTGTTTTGTTCCACTCTTGCCGCCCTAGTTTCCGTCATATCGGTTTTATGTTCCCGGATTTTGCGTTCCTTACGCGGTTGGGTTATAATAGGAACCCCTTGATATTTCGCCTTGATTAAAGCTTCTCCAGCAATGCCCAACATTGATCTTACCCTTTGCCACCTATCCTCTTTGTCCCTCGGGTTTCCGGAGCCCGCGGGTCATCTTATTTTAACCCCCCCCCGGGCCAGTGCTCCTCTGAGTGTTGGTCCGACCGAGTAGACTGCGGGGCCACCTCGGGGCAACTTGAGGGTTGGTTTTACTCGTAGGATGTCTCATATGAGTGTGCCCTGAGAAAGACATATGTGCAGCTCCTATCGGGATTTGTCGGCACATTCGGGCGGTGTTGCTGGTCTTGTTTTAACCTGTCGAAGTGTCTTGAATTACCGAGATACCGAGTCTGATCGGAACGTCTTGGGAGGAGGTCTATTCCTTTGTTGACTGTGAGAGCTTGTCATGGGCTAAGTTGGGACTCCCCTGCAGGGATTGAACTTTCGAAAGCCATGCCCGCGGTTATGGGTAGATGGGAATTTGTTAATGTCCGGTTGTAGATAACTTGAACTATAATTAATTAAAATGAATCAACTGAGTGTGTTACCGTGATGGCCTCTTCTCGGCGGAGTCCGGGAAGCGGACACAGTGTTGGAGTAGTGTTTGCACAGGTTGCTCTCTAGTTTCTCACTCGTGCTTTGCCTTCTCTTCCCGCTCTATTTTGCGAATAAGTTAGCCACCATACTTGCTAGTCGCTTGCTGTAGCTCCACTCATATTTTACCTTGCCATTCCTATAAGCTTAAATAGTCTTGATCGCGAGGGTGCGAGATTGCTGAGTCCCTATGGCTCATAGATTACTATTACACCAGCTGCAGGGCCTGATGATTCCGCTCCAGGAGACGCGTATGAGCTCAAGTGGGAGTTCAACGAAGACTCTCAACGTTACTATGTTTCCTTTCCCGATGATCAGTAGTGGTGCCCAGTTGGGGGTGATTGGGACCGTGTCGCATGTTGGGTTCTCTTTTATTTTGGCGCCGTAGTCGGGCCATGAGTGTTTGGATGATGTAATGTTATTTATGTACTTGATTGACGTGGCGAGTGTAAGCCAACTATGTTATCTCCCCTTTCATTATTATATTACATGGGATGTTGTGAAGATTGCCTAACTTGCGACATATGCCTTCAATGCGATTATGTCTCTCAGTCGTGCCTCGACACGTGGGAGCTATAGTCGCATCGAGGGTGTTACAAGCCATCACCAACCCAAGGCCCACACGCTTCCGAAGAACAACATGAAGGCTCTCATCCTCAAGAACATGACCAAGGACAAGATCACGCTCAAGACGTTGTTGACACATCAAGTGATGCCCAAGGTCAAGTTCTCTCCTCCGAGCAAGTTCAAGAACAAGAACAAGCCCAAGACGACGCTCAAGATGATTAAGTGACCACTCCTCGTCTCACCCCCGAGGAGGAATTAGAGTGTCGTGCCGCCAAGGTTGCTTCCAAGCTCTCCACCAAGGATCATCTCATGACGAATGTGCTTGGAAGCTTAAGAAAGGGGGTAAGCACTTGTAGACAATTAGATAATTATTGTGAGCATCACGCGTTTGTCTCTTGTGTGGAACCCCACAAGGTCTATGACGCGCTAGAAGATCCGGATTGGCTCAATGCCATGCATGAATAACTCAACAACTTCGAGCGCAACAAAGTGTGGATATTGGTGCCAAGACCGACCGGGAATCACAATGTCATTGGAACCAAGTGGATATTTAAGAACAAGCAAGATGCCCATGGTATTACCATTCGCAACACTACTCCCAAGTCGAGGGTATCAACTACGGTGAAACCTTTGCTGCCGTTGCTCGTCTTGAATCCATTCGCATGTTGATTGCATATGATTCTCATCATAACTTTAAGTTACAACAAATGGATGTGAAGAGTGCTTTTCTTAATGGTCCTATTAATGAATTGGTTTACGTCAAGCAACCCCCCGGGTTCGAGGATCCCTACTTTCCCGATCATGTGTATCAACTCGATAAGGCACTCTATGGCCTTAAACAAGCCCCACGTGCGTGGTATGACCACCTTACTGAGTTGTTACAAGACCGTGGTTTTGAAGTTGGGCTAATCGACCCACTCTTTTTACTAAGAAGGTCAAAGGGGAGTTGTTTGTGTGCCAATTATATATTGATGATATTATCTTTGGTTCACCTAACAAAGCTTTCAATGAGGAATTTGCCGCTCTCATGACCTCAAAGTTTGAGATGTCCTCCATGGGAGAGTTGAAGTTCTTTCTAGGGTTCGAAGTGAAGCAAAGAAGAGAAGGAACCTTCATTAATCAATCCAAATACACTCAAGACATGCTCAAGAGATTCAAGCTAAGTGACGTCAAGCCGGCTTCCACTCCAATGCCCACCAAGTGCCAACTTGCTTAGATCCCAATGGTAAAGTGGTGGATCAAATGGTATATCGCTCCATGATTGGATCCTTGCTTTACCTTTGTGCATCTAGACCGGATATCATGTTGAGTGTGGGAATTTGTGCATGGTTTCAAGTCGCACCTAAGGAAAGTCACTATGTGGCGGTCAAACGAATCTTTCGATATTTGGCTCATACCCCAAACTTTGGCTTATGGTACCCAAGAGGATCAAACTTCAAGCTTGTAGGGTACTCGGACTCCGATTGGGCGGGAGACAAAGTGGATAGGAAGTCCACTTCCGGAGGGTGCCAATTCCTTGGTTGCTCTTTGGTAAGTTGGTCTTCCAAAAAGCAAAGTTGTGTGTCTCTCTCGTCCACCGAGGCGGGGTATGTTGCAGCCGGTAGTTGTTGTGCACAACTCCTATGGATGAGGCAAACTTTAAAGGATTACGGTGTCACTTGTGACAAAGTGCCTCTTTGGTGTGACAATGAAAGTGCCATCAAGATTTCTCTCAACCCGGTGCAACACTTCAAGACGAAGCATATTGAGATTCGGTATCACTTCATCCGGGATCAAATTAGGCGAGGAGAGATCAAGCTCAACTATGTCAACACTCATGACAACCTTGCAGATATTTTCACGAAGCCCTTGGATGAAGCAAGATTTTGCGAGTTAAGGCATGAGCTAAATATCATTGATTCGAGCAATGTGGCTTGAACCCTTGCACACCCCACCACGCTCAATTTGCTGTCTAGTCTAGGTGTAGGCATGGACATAGGGGGAGTGTTGTTCTCTCAATGAACTCTCCCTCCCCCCATTATGCATAAATTGAATCAAGTCTTTCACCTTAGCCATTGTTGATGGTACTTGTGTTTCAAAGACGAGTTTTGGTCATGGGCCCAAGGTTAAAATCTTCGCGGCGCCATACCTCTTGACTCAAACATAGGTGGCCTCGGCCACCGCCCTCTCTTGAAGAGGTGTGTCTTGGTCGTTTGCTGGTGTGCTCTCTTTTCTTGCCGTTTTTTTATTTCCTCGAGCTACGCCGTGTTGTCCGATTGCCGTGGCGTACTAGGCGGTACTAGCGCTGGTGGTGCACGGTACTACCGCCCCCAGCACGGTACTGCCGCTGAGGGACGGGACCAGGGGGTTATATCGGGGCAGGGGGAGGTTTCTTCTCCCCCATACCCATTCGCTTCGCCCCCTCTTTCCTCTTTCTCTCTCTAGCCTCCTCTCTTCCGGTGGATCTCCGTCTCTGGGGCGTCCCTCTCCATTTCCTTCGATGGAGTCGATCCCCACCTCGTTCTCTTGCCATGGATGTCGGTATTGCCCCCGTTCCTTCTCTCCTTTTGTCTTGTTTTTCAGATCTTGTTCTTAGGGGCAATGGTGGCTGCATCTCTAGATTTTTGGCTAAATCTAGGCGTGAGTAGGTTGGAGAAGGCAACTAGACTATCTTGATTAGAGTTTGGTAGGAATATTTTTGAATTTGGCAGGCCGGTAGTGCCGGATCTGACCATGATAGTAAGAAAATGATGTTTCCCTGCCTCGAGCGGTACTACCGCTCTCTTTGGAGCGGTACTACCGCTTGGGCGGTACTACCGCGAGCATGTCACGGTACTACCGCTGCCTGCCAAGTTCCGTCATGTTCCTGCCTTTTCTTTGATCCTTTTTGGTGTGTTTGTTGGCTTATGCTCGTTCTTTCTGGTTGTTTTGCGTGTTCTTGTGTTTGGCTCCAGGTGATGAACATCCTGAGCATCAAGCTCGCCGTATCAACCCCGGGCGTGCTACATCAAAACACTACAGCACCTCTGAGCCAACCGGTGGTTCCTCTAGCACCCAACCGCCACCAGCAGGTGCATCCGCAAGTGTTCCTCCACCTCCTCAGCAGTCAAAGAGATCCGCCACCAAGCCAAAAGGGAAGACCGTCACTGAGATGACCAACAAGGAGTTTTGGGAAAGGCGTCGCCGCAATCCCTATGAGATGGACAAAGAACCCACTTTGGTCAACCGCCCATTCTGGAACCGATTTCAGTTTTCCATCTATTTTGATGTGATCAAGGCCAAGAAGAATCTCTTTGTTGATGTTTGCTCCATTGACACTGATGCTATGGAGAAGGACCCAGAGTACTTTGGCGAAGCCCTTTAGATGTGCACTCAGCTGAACATTCTCAGGATCATGTAATTCAACAAGGATTTCGATGCAGATTTGGTGGCTCAATTCTTTGCCACCGTTCATCTTGGGACGGATGTCGACAGAACTCTGACATGGATGACCAATGGCAAGCTGCTTTCCGTCAAGTGGAAGGCTTTCATGGAGTTACTTGATGTGGTGGATCACGGGCTTGAGACTCCAGTCGGTTTCCGCCCTCACCGTAATGCTACGTCCACTCACAAGCAAGCCCTTTGGCCCTACTGCACTGTGAAAGTTAACCCAGTGACTAAGAAGAAAACCTATGAGCTGTCTCCGTATCTGGACATTCTTCATCGTATCTTCCCTGAGACTCTCTTCCCTCGCATCGGGAATCTGGATATGGTCCACTCTTATCTTGTGGACATGCTCCTTTTCTATCAGCATGAGAAGGAAGCAAACACTGGAGAGAGCCTGGATATTTCTCATGTCATGTGGTCTGAACTTCTCTTTGCCGTGTCTGAGCGCAAGTGCCCGATATATGGTCCATTAATCATGAGGCTCATTGAGAGGGCCTGGGCACAGATCTATCCCAGAGTGATGCTGGAAACTAGGGACTTGGTTTCCCATGAGATCAAGCGTCTGAGGAAGAAGGACAATTGGGTCACCCCAACGCCTCAAACCGGGGGGCCGTCTGCTGCGGCTGCTGCTGATGCCATGGAGACCGAGGGTGGGGCTGCCACTGATGATCACGAGGAGGACTTTGGGCCCTCTAGTGCAGAACCTTCATGGGCGAAGAAGCTTAAACACAAGATGAAGAAGCTTTTCTGCATGGAGTCTCATGGTCAGTACTTGACACATGTGGCGGAGAAGCATGCCAGGGTGCGCCACAAGGAGCTCATGCGTCAGATGGGAGCGATAGTTGCCAGTGGATCTGAGGGTCAGATCACTGAAGAGGAGGAGTGGATTCATCAGCATTGCCCTTGGACCGACTCCGACGCCGAGCAGTTTTCGACCAACGACGGAGATGCAGATGATCACGTTGAGATGTGATGTTCGAGATCCTCAGCTTTCCATCACCTGGAGTCGTAGCGTCGCTCTTTTCCCTTTTTGGTGTCTCGCTGCCAAAGGGGGAGAGAGTGTAGGGATTTGTGTTGCCGTGCTTTGAGTTTGTCGTATTGTGTTTTCTTGTGTGTTCTCTCGGTGTCTTTGTTTGGTTTGGTTTGGTTTGGTGCCCGTGAGACCTAAGTTCTAGACATATGGTGTGAGACATATGCTCCCTATCGCTACCTTATTACTTATGTCTATTCAGTACTGTAGTATATTATGAGTTGCATGCTTGTCCTGTTATATACTCTTCTCTCATATATCTTGTGCTTAGAATTGTTGGACTATAAAATATAGGGGGAGTGTTGATCCGGATGTGTGTGTCTTGCTTTCCTTTTGCTCCTCTTTCTAGGTGCACACATTCTGGGGGAGCCCGTCTATATTTTGTAGTTCTTAGTTTTCTTACGTTTATATCTTTTCCTTGTGCAAATCCCTAGTTGTCATCAATCCACCAAAAAGGGGGAGATTGTTGAGGCATATCTCTCTCAAGGTAGTTTTGGTGATTGATGACAACATGTTTGCGGACTAATCATGTGCTTTGAGTAGTTCACAGATTCATCCCTGGCACGAGATGTTTTCTTCCCTTCGGAGTGTCATTCAAGACGGTGTAGCTCTTTCGTTTCTCTCTTGGTGGACTAGTTGCGTAGAGGGCACCGTACTATCAAGAGGGGGTCCGCTGGGGTATTGCATGGGTGGAATCAACACGTACACATCAGCTTCTCACCCTCCGAGCTCTTCCACTTCATAGAAGAGATCTCTCCTCTTTTCTATGTCCTGTCTAGGTTCCAGCGATAGTACCACGCAACCCAGTGGTAGTACCACCGAGGAGCCATAAGCGGCAGTACCGCTCCACAGCGGTAGTACCGCCCGTGACTCCACAGCAGTAGTACCGCTGGGGTGCCTGGCACCACCGCCTCGTCCTCAGCTTCTTTGGAGAGATCCGCCGAAGGGTCACAAGCGGCAGTACCGCTCTGCAGCAGCAGTACCGCCCGTGACCCCGCTGCCGTAGTACCGCTGGGCTGTCTGGCTCCTACCGCCTCGACTCGAGGGCTCTTTTTCTCGTGTCGGGTTTTGCGGCACTAGTTGCGGTTGTAGAGGCGGTAGTACCATTTCAGGAGCGGTAGTACCGCCCTTACCACCGCGGTAGTACCACGCTGGGTCCTATTCCCTACTAGTCTTCTCTGCGCGGCAGTACCGCTGGCTGGAGCGGCAGTACCGCTGACCTAGCGGTAGTACCGCCCCCTCTTAGCGGTAGTACCGCCCTGTGCGGGGCTGGTTGGTGGGGGCAACGGTTGGTTTGTTGCCCCCACTATAAAAGGGGGTCCCCTTCTTCCCTTTGACCTACCTCTTCCCCCCTCAAGCTCCATTAATGCTCAAGCTCCATTATATGCTCCAAGCTCCATTTTCGCCCGATCTATCTCTCTAGCCAATCAAACTTGTTGATTTGCTCGGGAGTGGTTGAGAAGGCCCCGATCTACACTTCCACCAAGGGATTTTTGATTCCCCCACTCATCCCTAGCGGATGTTGTTACTCTTGGGTGTTTGAGCACCCTAGGCGGTTGAGGTCACCACGGAGCCATAGTCCATTGTGGTGAAGCTTCGTGGTTTTGTTGGGGGCCTCTGATTAAGTTGTGGAGATTGCCCCAACCTTGTTTGTAAAGGTTCGATCGCCGCCTTCAAGGGCACCAATAGTGGAATCACGGCATCTCGCATTGTGTGAGGGAGTGAGGAGAATACGGTGGCCCTAGTGGCTTCTTGGGGAGCATTGTGCCTCCACACCGCTCTAACGGAGACGTCCTTCCCCTCAAAAGGAAGGAACTTCGGTAACACATTCTCGTCTTCACCGGATCCACTCTTGGTTATCTCTTACCTTTACTTGTGCAAGCTCTTTAGTGTTACTTCTCTTGCTTGCTTGTATGCTTGTTGTTATTGCATCATATAGGTTTGCTCACCTAGTTGCACATCTAGACAACCTACTTTGATGCAAAGTTTAATTTGATAAAGAAAAGTTAAAAATTGGTAGTTGCCTATTCACCCCCCCTCTAGTCAACCATATCGATCCTTTCAGGTACAAATGCCTAGACATATCCTCCGGGCGTGTCTATATTTCTCGCGATGTCGTCTTCGATGAACAAGTTTTCCCTTTTGCTAGTCTTCATCCCAATGCCGGCGCACAACTCGGCAAAGAAACTTGTTTTGTTACCATCCCATCTTTTGCCTTCACCCAATTTTGTTCTAGGGGGAGTCGATGCTACAGGTCATGTGTCTCTGGCTAATACGTTTGATGAAGGGTCTGCTAATAGTGTGCAGGAAACAGGGCCGGAAATTCATGAAGAAACGGGTGAAAACTCGCATGATTTTATGCAGCACACAGATGATCCAGGCGCATCCCTCGATGCTGATTCTGGCGGGCGAATCCCATCGGGATCAGGCGCGTCAGGCGCGTCAGGCGGATCCCCTGCGGGATCGGAGCCCGCAGATGTGCCAGGCGGTCGGCCAGGCCGGCCCTCTGCCGCGCTGTCCCCTGGTCGGGCTACCCGCGCCCAGGCGGATTCCCCTTCTGCGGTCGAGCGCGCTCCACATGGCCGGCCTGACACGCGCACTGGTCCGAGCGAGCTGGGCCCACGCACTAACTCAGGCGGGCCGGGCTCCTCCCAGCCAACCGCGTCGAGTGCACCGCGACCAAGTGGCGGGTCTGCACCAGGCGCTGCGGCTGGATCGGCCGAATCCCCACAGGAGTTCTTCCTCGGATCTGGTGCGGCTGACTCTGGATCTTCTATGGCTCCTTCGGACTCTGCAATTTCTGCTTCATCCAACAGACTGCAAATTCAGGCTGCTCGACCACCTCCGCCCCGTCCTGCTCGTACACACACCAGGTCTCAAAGTGGTATTGCTACACCAAAAGTTTACAAAGATGGGTGTGTTCGCTGGGGGTCTTTTTGTGCCGCGGGTGAACCTAGGAACTTGCAAGATGCCCTTGATGATCCGAAGTGGAGGAAGGCGATGGACGAGTAGTACTCTGCTCTCATGGACAACAAAACTTGGCGCCTAGTTCCACCTGTCAAAGGGAGGAACGTGATTGACTACAAATGGGTTTACAAGATAAAGAGGAAGTCTGATGCCACCATTAACAGGTATAAGGCACGGTTAGTTGCCAAAGGCTTTAAGCAAAGGTATGGAGTTGACTATCAAGACACTTTTAGCCCTGTGGTAAAAGCTGCTACTACCCGGTTAATTCTTTCCATTGCAATCTCTCGAAATTGGTGCATGCGTCAACTAGATGTAAAGAACGCATTTTTGCACGGTGTTCTGGAAGAGGAAGTCTTTATGAGGCAACCTCCTGGGTATGAGAGCTCAGTCTCACCACGACACGTCTGCAAGCTTGATAAAGCACTATATGGCCTAAAACAAGCGCCAAGAGCCTGGTATTATCGCTTGTACTCCAAACTTCGGTCACTTGGTTTCTTTGCCTCAAAAGGAGACACCTCGTTGTTTTTCTATCATCGGCATGGAGTCACTATTTTTATGCTCATATATATTGATGATATTATTGTTACAAATTCCTCGCCTAAAGCGGTTGCAGCTCTTCTTAAGGATCTGAGTTTGGATTTTGCATTAAAAGATTTAGGTGCTTTGCACTTCTTTCTTGGTATTGAGGTGAAAAGTGTTGCAAGCGGAGTTCTTCTGTCACAAGAGAAATATGTGCAAGAGATCCTTCAACGGATGGGAATGACAGGATGTAAACCTTCTCCTACACCTCTGTCCACCTCTGAAAAGTTATCTCTTCGAGATGGAGACCTTCTTACTTCTACAGACTCCACTCGGTACAGGAGTATTGTGGGAGCATTACAATACCTCACATTGACTCGTCCAGATATTGCATATGCTGTTAATAAGGTTTGTCAGTTCTTGCATGCTCCTACTACTGTTCATTGGACTGCTGTAAAGAGAATACTCAGATATCTTCAAGGAACACAGAGTCATGGACTTAAGCTTTGCAAGTCAGACTCCATGCTTGTTAGTGCGTTTTCTGATGCAAATTGGGCAGGCTGTCCTGATGACAGGAGGTCCACAGGTGGTTTTGCAGTTTTCCTTGGAGGTAATCTGATTTCATGGAGTGCTCGTAAGCAGGCTATCGTCTCCAGATCTAGCACAGAGGCCGAGTACAAGGCCTTAGCTAATGCCACTGCTGAAGTAATCTGGGTTCAAAACATGTTGACGGAATTGGGTGTTCATCATCCCAAGGCAGCATCATTGTGGTGTGACAACTTGGGTGCTACGTGTTTATCTACCAATCCTGTTTTTCATGCTAGGACAAAGTATATAGAGATAGATTATCACTTTGTTCGAGAACGGGTAGCCAACAAGCTGTTGAATGTTCGCTTTGTTTCTACTGGTGATCAAGTCGCAGATGGATTTACTAAACCGCTTTCTTTGAGGCAGCTGGAGGCATTTCGACACAACCTCAACTTAGATAAGTTGTGATTGAGGGGGAGTGTTAAACAATGTACATACGGTATATCTATAAACCGTATATTGTATGTGTGCGTGTATATGTTGTACTCCTATTAGGTTGTTGCGATTGCATCTTATCCTAGCCTATGACTTGGAGATCAATCCATGACCTAACAACCTTGTAATCTCGCAGCCCTTCGTGGCTATATTAACACGCACGCGTCCCTGCTGATTTGCATACGCTTAAGCCTCTCTTTCCACAAAGTGGACGCCAAAAGTTAGTAACTTATTTTCATCATCCGAAAACTTTGGTTCAATATTTCGTTCGTAGTACTTACCACTCCGTTCTCTACGAAACGGGCACGATGACCCTTGTCGAACGCGTAGTCAAGCATGGAGTACAGTTTGCCGATGTTGTTCGCAAGAGGTGCCCACCTAAATAAAATTTCATAAACATAAGCATTATAAGCATAAGAATAAATAAAAAATGAAACATGGTTGATTCATTCATACAACATTCATATATTTATTCATACAACATCCGTATATAACATCCACATGCATCATATATCAAAACAAATTCATCCGGCATGCATCATATCATATCATCATTTAAAAAGAATTATGAACTAAGGTTCATCTTGAAGGTTCATCATTTTTTTCAACCAACTAGGCCGACTATAACAATTGGAAATGATGTCATTTTCATCCAACCTATATCATTTTGAACAAACATGAAACATATCAAGTCCAAATATAAATGAATCATATTCAACCGACATGAATCATATCATTTTCATCAATTATCACTTATTCAACCAACATTCATCAATTATCATATATTTAACCAATATAAATGTTAAATGCGAATGAATCATATTCAACCAACATATTTCATTCAACAACATTCAACCATCACTCATGCAGTTGTTTATTCAACATTTCTAAAAAAATGCATATACATAATTTACCAAAATCCATCATATGACCATTTGTTCAAAAAATATGCATATACATAATTCAATCATATGTAGGCAACTACTAACAATCCCTCCAACATCAACCATATGACCATTTGTTCAAAAAAATTACATACAACACCAACTAGGGTTCATATAAAAACTACATATAATCTCCACAAGTAGTTATTAGAGAACCCTATACATCATATACAATCAACCTAAGCAATCCTAAGATAAAAAAGTAAGAAAATATGATTTATTTGCACTAAATAATGCATCGAATCGAAAGCGTTTCGAGTAAAACTAATTGGAGGGTTTGAGAGAGCTTACTTTTCCCGATTCAGAGCCATCTTGATCCGCAAAAATGGTGGCAAAACAAAGAAGAACGGAGAGAGAGTGGAGGGGATGTGAGAGGGCTTGTGCTCTCTGTTCTTGCGGCGCCGCCCGGTTGGGGAGAAGAAGATGGGGGCTGGTTGGTGGGTAGGCCCCACGAGCCGGCCC
>NC_057806.1:496641392-496646290 GCF_018294505.1 Triticum aestivum
TAGGTGTATAGGAGCTGGGGATTAGGCAAAATATACATATTTAAGACCATGTTTTTCTTGAACTTGTATTTTTTTTCCTTTGATTCTTTTCACTGGCTGGATTGTAGTAAGGGCTTACTTGGATTGCAGGAATTTAGAAACATAGGAATAAGAAAAACATATGATTGAGATGTCATGTCCTATGAATACCTACATGAGTTTGAAAACATAGGAACTTTATTAGACGTATCTTTGGATGATGCACATCAAACGAGCCAAGAAATTTTAGATAATTGTTGAATTCTTCCACTAGAACTAGATAGATAGAGAGAGAGGGAGAGAGAGAGAGAGCAAGTGCATTGGACTTGTCAAAGTAAAAATAAAATGATGTTGGAGCGCATGTTTATAGATTTTTTTATAGGAATGGATTCCTTAAGAATTTGGTGAACCCATTAGTATGATCCAGAGGGCTTCCAGGGGAAAAAATTCTACGAATCCTATGAAATTCCATTGATCCAAATAGGAAAACTGAACTCTAGTGCAAGTCGATCCTTTCCTTTCGTCTCATGAATACCGGAAAGCCAGGCAGAAAAAGGAAACAGATAAATATGCAGACACTCGTGGACACAAACTGCAAGGTTCCCGGGCGGACTGGTGGTAGCATGAAAGGTCACGTCAATCGTATCGTTGGTGAAGACTGAAGCGGTGAACAGAGCGCGGATCGTTGAGAAGAGCAGTTGGCACGCGTGAGCCGGCTTCACAAACATCCAACTTCCATGTGAGCGGTAAACAATGTACATACGGTATATCTATAAACCGTATATTGTATGTGTGTGTAGATGTTGTACTCCTGTTAGGTTGTTGCGATTGCATCTTATCCTAGCCTATGACTTGGAGATCAATCCGTGACCTAACAACCTTGTAATCTCGCAGCCCTTCGTGGCTATATTAACACGCACGCGTCCCTGCTAATTTGCATACGCTTAAGCCTCTCTTTCCACATGGTATACAGAGCCTAACCCTTCCAACACATCTAGGTCATGTCTTCTTCCTCCTCTCCCGTCGCCATGGCCTCACCTTCCCTCGCATCGCTTGGACACACGATCACCGAGAAGCTCACCAGGGAGAACTTCCTGGTGTGGAAGGCGCAAGTCCTGCCGCATATCAAAGCGGCAGGGATGATGGGCTACCTCGATGGCTCGATCAAGGAGCTGAACGCCGCCCTCCTCTCTGAGAAGGAGATCGGTGACGGGAAGAAGGAGACCGTCACCACGCCCAACCCGGAGTACGCCATCTGGGTAACGCAGGATCAACAGGTTCTCACCTTCCTGATTGCCTCTCTCTCCCGCGATGTTCTCATGCAAGTTTCAAACCACACCACCCCTGCTAGCATCTGGCAAGCCTTGTGCCAGAGCTTTTCTTCGCAGTCCAGGGCATGCACCATCCAACTCCGCTCAGCCCTAGGGAACACACGCAAGGGGGATCTCTCGGCCGCTGCCTACTTCACCAAGATGAAGGGCATCGCCGATGAGCTCGCAGCCGCCGGCAAGCCCCTTGGAGAAGATGACCTCGTCAACCAGATTCTCCAAGGCCTGGTGCATGAGCTGGAATACAACGGCTTCGTCTCCGCGATCTCCACCCGTGCTGCCATGGACCAACAGATTGGGCTCATTGTGCTCTTCTCATTGCTCTTGGCAGCCGAGTCACGCATCCTCGCCCAACAGGCTACCTTCTCCCCCAACCACTCCGCCAATCTTGCTTCCCGTGGTGGTGGCCGCGGTGGTCGTGGAGGCGGCAGCAGTGGCGGACGAGGTGGCTACAACAACAACTCCGGCCCTCTTCGCTACAACGACAACTCTGGTGGTGGTGCACCGCGCAAGCAAGGTGGTGATCACGGTGATCGCGGTGACCGCGAACACTGTCAGATCTGCAAAGAGGACGGCCATGGAGCGTGGCAATGTAGGAAGCGCTACGACAAGGGCTACAACAACAATGTCTGAAACCCTGCATGAGGCGGTGGTGGCGGCAACAATGGTGGCGGCGGTGGTGGCAATGGCGGCCAACACCGGTCTGCCAACGCTGCACACTCATACGGTGTAGATACCAATTGGTATCTTGACACCGGTGCGACCGATCATATCACCGGCGAACTCGACAAGCTTGTTGTTCGGGACCGCTACACCGGCAACGTACAGATTCATACCGCTAGCGGGCAAGGTATGGCCATTGCACACGTTGGACATTCAGTTTTATCTACTCCCTCCGGGTCATTGAACTTGAATAATATTCTTCATGTCCCTAAATCCGAGCAAAGCCTTCTTTCTGCCTATCAACTCATGAAAGATAATGTCGTGTTTATTGAACTTCATCCTAAAACTTTTCTTGTCAAGGATCAGGCTTCCCGGAGGACCATACTTCAAAACAAGAGTAGATGGCGTATGTTCCCGGTGACCGGGCACCACAGTGCTCCCCAACGACAAGTCTTTGGAGCAATCAAACCATCTACATCCCAGTGGCACAAGTGTCTAGGACATCCCTCCCTTCCGGTAGTCCAGAAAATTGTTCGAGATTTTAATCTTCCTGTGTCCAATAAACAAGATCACCTTCTAGTGTGTGATGCATGTCAGATGGCCAAGAGCCACCAACTTCCCTATCCCCGCTCAGTTAGTGAATCCAAAGCTCCTTTAGAGCTTATTTTTTCAGATGTTTGGGGTCCTGGACCCATCTCTGTAGGCAGATAAAATTATTATGTCAGTTTCATTGATGATTTTAGCAAATTCAGTTGGATCTATTTGCTTAAGAACAAGTCTGATGTGTTTGAGAAATTTCATCTCTTTCAAGCTCATGTTGAACGTTTGTTTAATCGCAAAATTATTGCTATGCAAACAGATTGGGGTGGTGAGTACCAAAGTCTAAACTCTTTCTTTGAACGCATTGGTATCACTCATCATGCTTGCCCTCATGCACACCAACAGATTGGATCTGCCGAGCGGAAACATCGCCACATAGTGGAAGTTGCCCTCTCCCTCCTAGCTCATGCTTTTATGCCTCTTAAGTTTTGGGATGAAGCATTCCTCACAGTGGTATATCTCATTAATCGTGTTCCTAGTAGAGTTATCAAAAATCAAACTCCACTAGAACGCCTCTTTGGCACCAAACCCAAATATAATTTTCTCCGTATCTTTGGTTGTGTTGTTTGGCCTAACTTGCGCCCGTTCAACAAACACAAACTTGAGTTTCGCTCCAAGCAACGTGCCATCTTGGGTTATAGTAGTCTCCACAAAGGGTATTGTTGAGGCATATCTCTCTCAATGTAGTTTTGGTGTTTGATGGCAACATGTTTGCGGACTAATCATGTGCTCTGAGTAGTTCACAGATTCATCCCTGGCACGAGACGTTTTCTTCCCTTCGGAGTGTCATTCAAGACGGTGTAGCTCTTTCGTTCCTCTATCGGTGGACTAGTTGCGTAGAGGGCACCGTACTATCAAGAGGGGGTCCGCTTGGGTATTGCATCGGTGGAATCAACACGTACACATCAGCTTCTCACCCTTCGAGCTCTTCCACTTCATAGAAGAGATCTCTCCTCTTTTCTATGTCCTGGCTGGGTTCCAGCGGTAGTACCGCGCAACCCAGCGGTAGTACCGCTGAGGAGCCACAAGCGGCAGTACCGCTCCGCAGCGGTAGTACCGCCCGTGACTCCACAATAGTAGTACCGCTGGGGTGCCTGGCACCACCGCCTCATCCTCAGCCTCTTTGGAGAGATCCTCTCTCTCTCTTCTGTGTCCCGGCGATAGTACCGCACTACCAGCGGTAGTACCGCCGAAGGGTCACAAGAGGCATTACCGCTCCGCAGCGGTAGTACCGCCCGTGACCCCGCTGCCATAGTACCGCTAGGCTGTCTGGCTCCTACCGCCTCGACTCGAGGGCTCTTTTTCTCGTGTCGGGTTTTGCGGCACTAGTTGCGATTGTAGAGGCAGTAGTACCATTTCAGGAGCGGTAGTACCGCCCTTACCACCGCGGTAGTACCGCGCTGGGTCCTATTCCCTACTAGTCTTCTCTGCACGGCAGTACCACTGGTTGGAGCGGCAGTACCGCTGAGCTAGCGGTAGTACCGCCCCCTCTTAGCGGTAGTACCGCCCTGTGCAGGGCTGGTTGGTGGGGGCAACGGTTGGTTTGTTGCCCCCACTATAAAAGGGGGTCCCCTTCTTCCCTTTGACCTACCTCTTCCCCCCTCAAGCTCCATTAATGCTCAAGCTCCATTAAATGCTCCAAGCTCCATTTTCGCCTGATCTATCTCTCTAGCCAATCAAACTTGTTGATTTGCTCGGGAGTGGTTGAGAAGGCCCCGATCTACACTTCCACCAAGGGATTTTCGATTCCCCCACTCATCCCTAGCGGGTCTTGTTACTCTTGGGTGTTTGAGCACCCTAAGCGGTTGAGGTCACCACGGAGCCATAGGCCATTGTGGTGAAGCTTCGTGGTTTTGTTGGGGGCCTCCGATTAAGTTGTGGAGATTTCCCCAACCTTGTTTGTAAAGGTTCGGTCGCCGCCTTCAAGGGCACCAATAGTGGAATCACGGCATCTCGCATTGTGTGAGGGCATGAGGAGAATACGGTGGCCCTAGTGGCTTCTTGGGGAGCATTGTGCCTCCACACCGCTCTAAAAGAGACGTACTTCCCCTCAAAAGGAAGGAACTTCGGTAACACATCCTCGTCTTCACCGGATCCACTCTTGGTTATCTCTTACCTTTACTTGTGCAAGCTCTTTAGTGTTACTTCTCTTGCTTGATTGTATGCTTGTTGTTATTGCATCATATAGGTTTGCTCACCTAGTTGCACATCTAGACAACCTACTTTGATGCAAAGTTTAATTTGATAAAGAAAAGTTAAAAATTGGTAGTTGCCTATTCACCCCCCCCC
>NC_057806.1:496738859-496740580 GCF_018294505.1 Triticum aestivum
GGCATGACAATAAGCATGAATGAGTAGGCACAACAGGGCTCAAACAACTCCTACTCATGCTAGTGGGTTTCATCTATTTACTGTGGCAATGACAGGTCATGCAGAGGATAAAGGGGTTCAGCTACCGCAGCAAGTAACAGATGAATCGGTGTTGTCCTAATGCATTAAAAGAGAGCAGGGGCGAGAGAGTAGGATTGTATCGGAATGAACAAGGGGTTTTTGCTTGCCTGGCACTTCTAAAGATAGTATTGAGTCTTCATCAGTGTCAACGATCGCATCATCGGTATCACGTCTATCGAGAGGGGACAAATACCGGCAACACAGAAGGGAACACAATCAATGCAATGCACAATATGATGCATGATCATGACATGGCAAAATGAATGTGTTTTGAGCTAATGCAACTAGCAACAGATTAAATGAAGTTGGTTTGAATACAAGATTCAAATTCAAACTCCATATGTGATTATTCAAATGCCATTTAAATGATTTGTGCTAAACAGCAGCTATAAGTTGTTCTAATATGCATGAAAATGGTACAGATGGATTCCTTGAATTTTTCTGATAATTTTTCATATATAAATTATTTATTTTGGAGTTACGGTTGAATTTCTATGATTTATTGAAGTTTTAATCATTTTCTGAAATTTCCTAAATATTTAGAATTAAAATAATTCCAGAAAATGATTTATGGCGTCAGCACCATGTCACTGTGACGTCAGCAGAGTCAACTGGGCTGGTCCGGTCAAACCTGACCAGTGGGGCCCACTGGTCAGTGTCTCAGGTCTGGATTGAGTGAATGACAGGTGGGACCGGTCAACGATGACTGGGCCAGAGTCAAAGCTGACACGTGGGGCCCACGGCACTAACACTAATTTAACAGAATAATTATATTAACCTAATTAAGCGCAGGGGCCCACATGGCAGTGGCTCTGGGGGTGTTTAGCGGGGTTATTAGCACTAATTAACCGGCGCCACGTCAGCAGGTGACACCGGCGACCACAGCAGCGGCGGGAACTCGCCGGAGTTGGTCGAGGCGGCGCTACAGGCTGCGGTTGGGCACCCTGAGGGCACCAGGAGGGAGCCCGTGCTCCCGCGCGTCTAGGGGCGCACGCAGCTGGGCACAGGGAGGCCGGGGTCGACGGCGGCGACCAGAACGGCGGCGGCCGGAGCTACGGGTTCGAGCGGGGCGAGGCCATAGAGGACGGGAGGGATGGCTAAGGGGCTCACCGAGCTCCTGAAGATGCTAGGAGCACGGTGTCGTGCTCGGTTTCGAGCCTTACTGGCCGCAGTGACGGCGGCGACATCACCGGCGGCGTGGAGTTCTCGGCCAAGACGGGGCTATGGCCTAGAGGTCGAAAGAGACCAGGGGAGAAGGGGAAGACGACTCGGGGGCTCACCGTGAGTCCGTTTGGAGGGTCAGTGGGCTCGAGGGCGGCCGGAGTGCAGCGAATCGACGGCGACGATCTCCGGTGGCCGAGGAGGGGAACGGCGACGTGGGCGGCGATGCAGGGCTTCCGGAGGGCCGTGGATCGGTGGGGAGGAAGAGGGGGTCGAGGCGGAGCTCCTGGGCGCATCGGCGAGGCTAGGGGTGGCCGGTGGCCATGGGTACGGCGACGATGACGGTGAGCTCCGCTCGGTGATGTGCACGAGAGGGGAGCAGAGGAGGGGTTGGGGTGCAGGGGGAGAGAGGAGAGGTGCAGGGGGCGATGGGGAGTGCG
>NC_057806.1:496742239-496743120 GCF_018294505.1 Triticum aestivum
TTCAATCACCATCTTGGTCTTGTCGTCTTGTTCTGAGAACTCCAACTAACATGACAACGAGAGGAAAGGAAAGACCCTAAAAGAATCGTTCTTCTCGAAGGTCGAACAACTCAGGATTAACTCACGGAATGAGACATAGCAACATCTCTCGAGCTGAGGGACGAAGCACACATCCATAAGAATGGAGTGAGGCAGATGACGAAGGTTCACTAGGTAGACAACAATTTCACGCTTAAGAAGATGGTAATCGGTTGTCAACGTAGCGAGGAGTTGAGTTGCCATGATACCACAACAAGACACCTTCGGAACCGTGACTCGTAGATATCTCCCCTTAAGTGGCAAAAAGAATTACCTTTGATTCAGAGATCATTGAAACTCTTTATACAAGCTTAAGGCAAATCATAATCGATCATTTAGAGGGGTTCGGTAGAATGGCATACTCAAACTTGGATGATGTGGATTACCTTGTTGAAGACAACGTAATGGATGAATTTGCTTATCACCGGAAATGGAAGAGACCCATGGTCGCGTGGCCGAAAACCGCACCTCATTTGGACTCTTCTAGCTCCCTCTACCTATAAAACTAGCCCCTCCTCTAATATCCCGGATCCCCTCCTCTTCAAACCCAAGATCCATCCACCGCCGCCGCCGGACATGTCCGGAGCGGGCCGAACAACGTCCGCCGCCGCCCGCGCCCTCTCAGCACGCGCCATGTGGCATCTCCGCCGCCAGCCACCGCCGAGGCCCGCCGGCCCAAAGCCGGCCTCCTCCACGCTCCATCCGGGCCGCGCCCGCACCCTCGTAGCACTGCCCGCCTCCTCTTGCCGGCGCCGCCCCGCCGCCGCGAGGCCGCTGCTCCGCCACCCGACGCCGCCTGCCGA
>NC_057806.1:496744516-496746527 GCF_018294505.1 Triticum aestivum
CATTCCATTGCATCATTTTCATTTGAGCTCATCTTGATGCCCGAAATGCGGTTAGAAGAGGGCTACTTGAGTGAATTGTCAGATCTGCTACTCCGTTTAGCACTTTTGTCATTTTTGCCATGATTAATGTGTGCATGCTATGCCCTTGAGTTCTACATATGTTTTGTTAAGGGTTTTTTCATCTTTCCAGAGGTGCAACCCATGTGGTTTTGTGATGTGTGAGGTGACTAGTGCAAGCTTGCAAAGTGGTGCACTTGCTAATTCTGTTTTCAGGGACTTAGTAATTTCACCAAGTCCTGGGATTGTTTATCTCACGATGCCATATGTTCATGTTGTTTCCTAGTGATACGTGCCTCTTTTGAGGATGATCAGTAAAGGAGTTTTGTTAATCTTGTAGTGCTCTATCCATCCATGTCTTTGTTTGCAATTATGGAGCACCTTAGCTTGAGTCAATCGAGCTCTACTTTTGCTACTTTGTGAATCTGGGCAGATTGTCAACTTGTTTGCAATTTTGCCGGTGATGTTGTAGTTGATCCGTGCATGCTATGCTATTGTTCTTGCCATGTCTAGCTTGTATTTTATGCCTTCTTGATGGGTGTATGCTTGTATTGTCATGACTTGCACCGTAGTGAGTGCATCGAGCTCGTAAACATGCCTACTTGAGTTGTATTTCAGCATGTGTCAGTTTTTCACCAAGTCTCAAACTGATTATGTTTTTGCTATGTTCACATGCTTGCAATTGTATTTTCTGATCCCTTTTGGCTCAAGGTCACTAAGGGACTTTTGTTAAGCTCTTTGAGTAGCTCCATGCCATGCTTTACTTTCCCATGTTCAGGTCCTGTAGCATGTAGTTTTGTTGCTCCGAAGAGTGCTACCTGATCTGAAATTCCAGACAAGTGTTAATTTCACTAAGTCTGAGAACTGTTTGTCATATGCATTTTTTCCATGCTTGTTTGAACCCGTTAATGGATGAATTGGCTGTAGCTCAGTATTAGACTTTTGTTAAGCATCTTATGTGCATCCCTGCCATGTATTTTGTTGTCATGTTTGGGTGCTGTAGCATGTTCATTTCGTTGCATTTAGATGCCTACTTGCTGTAAATCGCA
Source organism: Triticum aestivum (assembly GCF_018294505.1). NCBI lineage: Eukaryota > Viridiplantae > Streptophyta > Magnoliopsida > Poales > Poaceae > Triticum > Triticum aestivum. The sequence goes on from NC_057806.1 coordinate 496,745,623, forward strand.
GACCGGGGTCATATTTGAATCGCTTGCCATTTCCAAACCGTAACTCCGATTTCGGCGTTCTTTATATCGTTTTCAAGCGATTTCATCTCACCTTTCCAGTGCCACACTTGGTTTTCCAAGTTGAGGCCAGGTTCATGCATTTCCTGTCATATCTTGCATTTTGCATCCCGCATCTCATCCCGCATAGCATATCATCATTGCATCATATCGCTTGATCCTTGCACGTGGTTGATTGTATCCTTGTTGCTTGTTTGTCTTGTTTGGATAGAGCCGGGAGACGAGTTCGCTAATGAGGAGCCCGTTGAGTTTGCTTTTGAGGATCCAGTCAACTCTGACAACTGTGCAGGAAAGATGATCATACCCTCGAAATCACTACTATCTTTGCTATGCTAGTTTGCTCGCTCTTTTGCTATGCCATTGCTATGATGCCTACCACTTGCTTTCAAGCCTCCCAAATTGCTATGTCAAACCTCTAACCCACCATTATCCTAGCAAACCGTTGATTGGCTATGTTACCGCTTTGCTCAGCCCCTATTATAGCGTTGCTAGTTGCAGGTGAAGATTGGAGGCCGTTCCTTGTTGGAACATTTGTTTTGCTTGTTGGGATATCATTATATTATCTTGTTATCTTAATGCATCTATATACTTGGTAAAGGGTGGAAGGCTCAGCCTCTCGCCTAGTGTTTTGTTCCACTCTTGCCGCCCTAGTTTCCGTCATATCGATTTTATGTTCCCGGATTTTGCGTTCCTTACGCGGTTGGGTTATAATGGGAACCCCTTGATATTTCACCTTGATTAAAGTTTTTCCAGCAATGCCCAACATTGGTCTTACCCTTTGCCACCTAGCCTCTTTTTCCCTCGGGTTTCCGGAGCCCGCGGGTCATCTTATTTTAACCCCCCCCCCC
>NC_057806.1:496746537-496753797 GCF_018294505.1 Triticum aestivum
CATGCCCGCGGTTATGGGTAGATGGGAATTTGTTAATGTCCGGTTGTAGATAACTTGAACCATAATTAATTAAAATGAATCAACTGAGTGTGTTACCGTGATGGCCTCTTCTCGGCGGAGTCCGGGAAGCGGACACGGTGTTGGAGTAATGTTTGCGCAGGTTGCTCTCTAGTTTCTCACTCGTGCTTTGCCTTCTCTTCCCGCTCTCTTTTGCGAATAAATTAGCCACCATACTTGCTAGTCGCTTGCTGCAGCTCCACTCATATTTTACCTTGCCATTCCTATAAGCTTAAATAGTCTTGATCGCGAGGGTGCGAGATTGCTGAGTCCCTGTGGCTCACAGATTACTATTACACCAGATGCAGGGCCTGATGATTTCGCTCCAGGAGAAGCGTATGAGCTCAAGTGGGAGTTCGACGAAGACTCTCAACGTTACTATGTTTCCTTTCCCGATGATCAGTAGTGGTGCCCAGTTGGGGGTGATTGGGACCGTGTCGCATGTTGGGTTCTCTTTTATTTTGGCGCCGTAGTCGGGCCATGAGTGTTTGGATGATGTAATGTTATTTATGTACTTGATTGACGTGGCGAGTGTAAGCCAACTATGTTATCTCCCCTTTCATTATTATATTACATGGGATGTTGTGAAGATTGCCTAACTTGCGACATATGCCTTCAATGCGATTATGTCTCTAAGTCGTGCCTCGACACGTGGGAGCTATAGTCGCATCGAGGGTGTTACAAGCCATCACCAACCCAAGGCCCACACGCTTCCGAAGAACAACATGAAGGCTCTCATCCTCAAGAACATGACCAAGGACAAGATCACGCTCAAGACGGTGTTTACACATCAAGTGATGCCCAAGGTCAAGTTCTCTCCGCCGAGCAAGTTCAAGAACAAGAACAAGCCCAAGACGACGCTCAAGATGATTAAGTGACCACTCCTCGTCTCACCCCCGAGGAGGAATTAGAGTGTCGTGCCGCCAAGGTTGCTTCCAAGCTCTCCACCAAGGATCATCTCATGACGAATGTGCTTGGAAGCTTAAGAAAGGGGGTAAGCACTCGTAGACAATTAGCAAATTATTGTGAGCATCACGCGTTTGTCTCTTGTGTGGAACCCCACAAGGTCTATGAGGCGCTAGAAGATCCAGATTGGCTCAATGCCATGCATGAAGAACTCAACAACTTCGAGCGCAACAAAGTGTGGAGATTGGTGCCAAGACCGACCGGGAATCACAATGTCATTGGAACCAAGTGGATATTTAAGAACAAGCAAGATGCCCATGGTATTATCATTCGCAACACTACTCCCAAGTCGAGGGTATCGACTACGGTGAAACCTTTGCTCCCATTGCTCGTCTTGAATCCATTCGCATGTTGATTGCATATGATTCTCATCATAACTTTAAGTTACAACAAATGGATGTGAAGAGTGCTTTTCTTAATGGTCCTATTAATGAATTGGTTTACGTCAAGCAACCCCCCGGGTTCGAGGATCCCTACTTTCCCGATCATGTGTATCAACTCAATAAGGCACTCTATGGCCTTAAACAAGCCCCACGTGCGTGGTATGACCACCTTACCGAGTTGTTACAAGACCGTGGTTTTGAAGTTGGGCTAATCGACCCACTCTTTTTACTAAGAAGGTCAAAGGGGAGTTGTTTGTGTGCCAATTATATGTTGATGATATTATGTTTGGTTCACCTAACAAAGCTTTCAATGAGGAATTTGCCGCTCTCATGACCTCAAAGTTTGAGATGTCCTCCATGGGAGAGTTGAAGTTCTTTCTAGGGTTCGAAGTGAAGCAAAGAAGAGAAGGAACCTTCATTAATCAATCCAAATACACTCAAGACATGCTCAAGAGATTCAAGCTAAGTGACGTCAAGCCGACTTCCACTCCAATGCCCACCAAGTGCCAACTTGCTTAGATCCCAATGGTAAAGTGGTGGATCAAAAGGTATATCGCTCCATGATTGGATCCTTGCTTTACCTTTGTGCATCTAGACCGGATATCATGTTGAGTGTGGGAATTTGTGCACGGTTTCAAGTCGCACCTAAGGAAAGTCACTATGTGGCGGTCAAACGAATCTTTCGATATTTGGCTCATACCCCAAACTTTGGCTTATGGTACCCAAGAGGATCAAACTTCAAGCTTGTAGGGTACTCGGACTCCGATTGGGCGGGAGACAAAGTGGATAGGAAGTCCACTTCCGGAGGGTGCCAATTCCTTGGTTGCTCTTTGGTAAGTTGGTCTTCCAAAAAGCAAAGTTGTGTGTCTCTCTCGTCCACCGAGGCGGGGTATGTTGTAGCCGGTAGTTGTTGTGCACAACTCCTATGGATGAGGCAAACTTTAAAGGATTACGGTGTCACTTGTGACAAAGTGCCTCTTTGGTGTGACAATGAAAGTGCCATCAAGATCTCTCTCAACCCGGTGCAACACTTCAAGACGAAGCATATTGAGATTCGGTATCACTTCATCCGGGATCACATTAGGCGAGGAGAGATCAAGCTCAACTATGTCAACACTCATGACAACCTTGCAGATATTTTCACGAAGCCCTTGGATGAAGCAAGATTTCGCGAGTTAAGGCATGAGCTAAATATCATTGATTCGAGCAATGTGGCTTGAACCCTTGCACACCCCACCACGCTCAATTTGCTGTCTAGTCTAGGTGTAGGCATGGACATAGGGGGAGTGTTGTTCTCTCAATGAACTCTCCCACCCCCCATTATGCATAAATTGAATCAAGTCTTTCACCTTAGCCATTGTTGATGGTACTTGTGTTTCAAAGACAAGTTTTGGTCATGGGCCCAAGGTTAAAATCTTCGTGGCGCCATACCTCTTGACTCAAACATAGGTGGCCTCGGCCACCGCCCTCTCTTGAAGAGGTGTGTCTTGGTCGTTTGCTGCTGTGCTCTCTTTTCTTGCCGTTTTTTTATTTCCTCGAGCTACGCCGTGTTGTCCGATTGCCGTGGCGTACTGGGCGGTACTAGCGCTGGTGGTGTGCGGTACTACCGCCCCCAGCACGGTACTACCGCTGAGGGACGGGACCAGGGGGTTATATCAGGGCAGGGGGAGGTTTCCTCTCCCCCATACCCATTCGCTTCACCCCCTCTTTCCTCTTTCTCTCTCTAGCCTCCTCTTGCCGTGGGAGGGCTCCGGCGGATCTCCGTCTCCCGGGCGTCCCTCTCCATTTCCTTCGATGGAGTCGATCCCCACCTCGTTCTCTTGCCATGGATGTCGGTATTGCCCCCGTTCCTTCTCTCCTTTTGTCTCGTTTTTCAGATCTTGTTCTTAGGGGCAATGGTGGTTGCATCTCTAGATTTTTGGCTAAATCTAGGCGTGAGTAGGTTGGAGTAGGTAGGAATATTTTTGAATTTGGCAGGCCGGTAGTGCCGGATCTGACCACGGTAGTAAGAAACTGTTGTTTCCCCGCCTCGAGCGGTACTACCGCTCTCTTTGGAGCGGTACTACCGCTCTCTTTGGAGCGGTACTACCGCTTGACCTCGAGCGGTACTACCGCTCTCTTTGGAGCAGTACTACCGCTTGGGCGGTACTACCGCGAGCATGTCACGGTACTACCGCGAGCATGTCACGGTACTACCGCTGCCTGCCAAGTTCCGTCATGTTCCTGCCTTTTCTTTGATCCTTTTTGGTGTGTTTGTTGGCTTATGCTCGTTCTTTCTGGTTGTTTTGCGTGTTCTTGTGTTTGGCTCCAGGTGATGAACATCCTGAGCATCAAGCTCGCCGTATCAACCCCGGGCGTGCTACATCAAAACGCTACAGCACCTCTGAGCCAACCGGTGGTTCCTCTAGCACCCAACCGCCACCAGCAGGTGCATCCGCAAGTGTTCCTCCACCTCCTCCGCAGTCAAAGAGATCCGCCACCAAGCCAAAAGGGAAGACCGTCACTGAGATGACCAACAAGGATTTTTGGGAAAGGCGTCGCCGCAATCCCTATGAGATGGACAAAGAACCCACTTTGGTCAACCGCCCATTCTGGAACCGATTTCAGTTTGCCATCTATTTTGATGTGATCAAGGCCAAGAAGAATCTCTTTGTTGATGTTCGCTCCATTGACATTGATGCTATGGAGAAGGACCCAGAGTACTTTGGCGAAGCCCTTTAGATGTGCACTCAGCTGAACATTCTCAGGATCATGTAATTCAACAAGGATTTCAATGCAGATTTGGTGGCTCAATTCTTTGCCACCGTTCATCTTGGGACGGATGTCGACAGAACTCTAACATGGATGACCAATGGCAAACTACTTTCCGTCAAGTGGAAGGCTTTCATGGAGTTACTTGATGTGGTGGATCACGGGCTTGAGACTCCAGTCGGTTTCCGCCCTCACCGTAATGCTACGTCCACTCACAAGCAAGCCCTTTGGCCCTACTGCACTGTGAAAGTTAACCCAGTGACTAAGAAGAAAACCTATGAGTTGTCTCCGTATCTGGACATTCTTCATCGTATCTTCCGTGAGACTCTCTTCCCTCGCATCGGGAATCTGGATATGGTCCACTCTTATCTTGTGGACATGCTCCTTTTTTGTCAGCATGAGAAGGAAGCAAACACTGGAGAGAGCCTGGATATTTCTCATGTCATGTGGTCTGAACTTCTCTCTGCCGTGTCTGAGCACAAGTGCCCGATATATGGTCCATTCATCATGAGGCTCATTGAGAGGGCCTGGGCACAGATCTATCCAAGAGTGATGCTGGAAACTAGGGACTTGGTTTCCCATGAGATCAAGCGTCTGAGGAAGAAGGACAATTGGGTCACCCCAACGCCTCAAACCGGGGGGCCGTCTGCTACGGCTGCTGCTGATGCCATGGAGACCGAGGGTGGGGCTGCCACTGATGATCACGAGGAGGACTTTGGGCCCTCTAGTGCAGAACCTTCGTGGGCGAAGAAGCTTAAACACAAGATGAAGAAGCTTTTCTGCATGGAGTCTCATGGTCAGTACATGACACATGTGGCGGAGAAGCATGCAAGGGTGCGCCACAAGGAGCACATGCGTCAGATGGGAGCGACAGTTGCCAGTGGATCTGAGGGTCGGATCACTGAAGAGGAGGAGTGGATTCATCAGCATTAACCTTGGACCGACTCCGACGCCGAGCAGTTTTCGACCAACGACGGAGATGCAGATGATCACGTTGAGATGTGATGTTCGAGATCCTCAGCTTTCCATCACCTGGAGTCGTAGCGTCGCTCTTTTCCATTTTTGGTGTCTCGCTGCCAAAGGGGGAGAGAGTGTAGGGATTTGTGTTGCCATGCTTTGAGTTTGTCGTATTGTGTTTTCTTGTGTGTTCTCTCGGTGTCTTTGTTTGGTTTGGTTTGGTTTGGTGCCCGTGAGACCTAAGTTCTAGACATATGGTGTGAGACATATGCTCCCTATTTCTACCTTATTACTTATGTCTATTCAGTACTGTAGTATATTATGAGTTGCATGCTTGTCCTGTTATATACTCTTCTCTCATATATCTTGTGCTTAGAATTGTTGGACTATAAAATATAGGGGGAGTGTTGATCCGGATGTGTGTGTCTTGCTTTCCTTTTTCTCCTCTTTCTAGGTGCACACATTCTGGGGGAGCCCGTCTATATTTTGTAGTTCTTAGTTTTCTTACGTTTATATCTTTTCCTTATGCAAATCCCTAGTTGTCATCAATCCACCAAAAAGGGGGAGATTGTTGAGGCATATCTCTCTCAAGGTAGTTTTGGTGATTGATGACAACATGTTTGCGGACTAATCATGTGCTTTGAGTAGTTCACAGATTCATCCCTGGCACGAGATGTTTTCTTCCCTTCGGAGTGTCATTCAAGACGGTGTAGCTCTTTCGTTTCTCTCTCGGTGGACTAGTTGCGTAGAGGGCATCGTACTATCAAGAGGGGGTCCGCTGGGGTATTGCATGGGTGGAATCAACACGTACACATCAGCTTCTCACCCTCCGGGCTCTTCCACTTCATAGAAGAGATCTCTCCTCTTTTCTATGTCCTGTCTAGGTTCCAGCGATAGTACCACGCAACCCAGTGGTAGTACCACCGAGGATCCATAAGCGGCAGTACCGCTCCGCAACGGTAGTACCGCCCGTGACTCCACAGCAGTAGTACCGCTGGGGTGCCTGGCACCACCGCCTCGTCCTCAGCTTCTTTGGAGAGATCCGCTGAAGGGTCACAAGCGGCAGTACCGCTCTGCAGCGGTAGTACCGCCCGTGACCCCGCTGCCGTAGTACCACTGGGCTGTCTGGCTCCTACCGCCTCGACTCGAGGGCTCTTTTTCTCGTGTCGGGTTTTGCGGCACTAGTTGCGGTTGTAGAGGCGGTAGTACCGTTTCAAGAGCGGTAGTACCGCCCTTACCACCGCGGTAGTACCACGCTGGGTCCTATTCCCTACTAGTCTTCTCTGCGCAGCAGTACCGCTGGCTGGAGCGGCAGTACCGCTGACCTAGCGGTAGTACCGCCCCCTCTTAGCGGTAGTACCGCCCTGTGCGGGGCTGGTTGGTGGGGGCAACGGTTGGTTTGTTGCCCCCACTATAAAAGGGGGTCCCCTTCTTCCCTTTGACCTACCTCTTCCCCCCTCAAGCTCCATTAATGCTCAAGCTCCATTATATGCTCCAAGCTCCATTTTCGCCCGATCTATCTCTCTAGCCAATCAAACTTGTTGATTTGCTCGGGAGTGGTTGAGAAGGCCCCAATCTACACTTCCACCAAGGGATTTTTGATTCCCCCACTCATCCCTAGCGGATCTTGTTACTCTTGGGTGTTTGAGCACCCTAGGCGGTTGAGGTCACCACGGAGCCATAGTCCATTGTGGTGAAGCTTCGTGGTTTTGTTAGGGGCCTCCGATTAAGTTGTGGAGATTGCCCCAACCTTGTTTGTAAAGGTTCGGTCGCCGCCTTCAAGGGCACCAATAGTGGAATCACTGCATCTCGCATTGTGTGAGGGCGTGAGGAGAATACGGTGGCCCTAGTGGCTTCTTGGGGAGCATTGTGCCTCCACACCGCTCTAATGGAGACGTCCTTCCCCTCAAAAGGAAGGAACTTCGCTAACACATCCTCGTCTTCACCGGATCCACTCTTGGTTATCTCTTACCTTTACTTGTGCAAGCTCTTTAGTGTTACTTCTCTTGCTTGCTTGTATGCTTGTTGTTATTACATCATATAGGTTTGCTCACCTAGTTGCACATCTAGACAACCTACTTTGATGCAAAGTTTAATTTGATAAAGAAAAGTTAAAAATTGGTAGTTGCCTATTCACCCCCCCCCC